>NC_056454.1:23088890-23213890 GCF_018296145.1 Oncorhynchus tshawytscha | reverse complement strand
AGTTAAGTGTTTGGTTCAAAGCCCTGAGCCGACTAGGTGTTAATCTGTCGATGTGCCCTTGAGCAAGGCACTTAACCCCAGCTTCTCTGGACAAGAGTGCTTGGTAAAATGTAGATTGTAGGCCTGTTAGACCAAAGTAGAGTAGTCTGTTCTTTTGATTGGTTGACATTTTCAAACGTGTATTTTACCATGTACTGTACAGACACACCCTATGTTTGAATAAAATCAACTATGTAAGCTACTTAGCTTAGCTAAAAATTAAGACACAAATTACTAAAGAGGGAGCCAGCGATCTATATTTTATTTCAAAATGGCGCCGACAGATATGGCAGCTCTGCTTCTAACTAGCTCCAAGCAGAAGAATAAAAAAGTGTACAGTTTGTACTGATCTGCGTGCCAGTTCTGGTTCTCATGTACACATTTTCATGGAACAGTTTCATTTCATTTCTAATAAAGTCTTCAGAATTCAAAATCATGTACACAACGTCAATACATGACATTATATTGCCGTTGCCAATTTGTAAAAATAGCCTAATGTAAAAATAGCCTAATGTAAAAATAGCCTACATAAACCAACAAATAAAATTTGATTTGAAATTAAAACATTGCAGCCTGCAGGTAGAAAATATCCTGATTTTAAAAATAAATATCCTATAAATCACATTGGCTACACATGGCCTCTCTGCAGCGAACTTGAATCATGAAACATTGTATCACCTATTAACTTGGTCCAGCTCAATCCTGCTAGCAAACTTGACCTTCCCATTTCCAACGACAGTGAGCTCCAGACAGACAGACACAGCTGTAGACTATTTGTGCAAGGGATATGAAGTAAAAGGTAGGCTATTCCACTGGATCAGTGCATTACATTTTTTTCCCCCTTTCATGCTGAGTGGTTACCGAAAGTGAGAGAGCTGGAAAGATTTTTCAAATAAGCTACATTGAGGAACTATTGTCATTCTGAAAGGATGTAAAACAGACTTAGTTTACTTGCTGTTTGAGGCAAAGAAAAAAATACTTTGAGAAGCTCCACAGTGATGGTGAGTTAAGACAATCAGAAATAGTATCAGATCCCCAAATGGGGACATATATAGCCCTACATTTGCACACAGGCCAGGTAGCCTAGGCCTACATCTATGTTTAGTCAGGTGTGTGTCTTTACTCAATATTAACAGGAGCGCTCCAAACCAACGACAATGAATAAATTGACAGCTCATGAATGTGATGAAATAAACCCAAACTTTTTTCTCACAAGTGTAGCCTAGGTTGTGCGCTCTGCAAACAACGTGTCCACTCCAACAATGACAACGGTGAGACTGTAGTAGTAATATATTGAATGCATGAACAGAAATTACCGTAATCAATCAAACATTGTAGACTAGAAATGATGGGAATTAACGGTAAATATACTACTGGTGATACTGGTGTGCCATCCCGCGGCCTCCGCAATGGATTACTCCATTAAGACAGGCGTGAATCAGACAGGTGTCTCCTGTGCCATCATTTTTTACAATCTATTTGCCACTGCTCCACTAAAAAAATATTGGTCAAACAACAGCCCACCAACCAAACATTCGACCAGTCAACTAAATGGGACAGCCCTACTACACATAATGTACTACTTGAACCTAATTTGGTCGCATATGCAAACAAAATATTTAGCTCTGCGACCTGGACTTTTAATATGGGAGCCCGTGCAACCACCCCCCAAGAATCCAAAATGATTATATATTTTTTGAATAATTATTGTAATGGGGCCTCCCGAGTGGTGCAGCGATCTAAGGCACTGCATCGCAGACCCGGGTTCGATCCCAGGCTGTATCACAACCGATCGTGATCGGTAGTCCCATAGGGCAGCGTACAATTGGCCTAGCGTCGTCCGGGTTAGGGGAGAGTGGCCGGGTGGCTTTACCTGGCTAATCGCGCTCTAGCGACTCCTTGTGGTGGGCCAGGTGCCTGCAGGCTGACCCCGGTCATCAGTTAAACGTTGGAGCGGCTGGCTTCCGGGTTAAGCGGGCGGGTATTAAGAAGCGCGGTTTGGCGGGTCATGTTTCAGTGGACGCATCTTTCGATCTTCACCTCCCAAGCCCTTTTGGGGAGTAGTAGCGATGACCGAAATTGGGGAGAAAAAGGGGGTAAAATACAAAAAAATATATATTTTTGTAATATAATTATTGTAATGATAATGCTTCCCTGTACCATTTGAATCCAGAGCGCAGATTCATTTACGTCATGCTTGCATCATTAATACAGCCAAAACTGCTTGTTTCTAAGCCAACAGCTGAACCATATTACCGTTGGAATGTTTTTTTATTCCTGTCAAGAATTGGGGGACTGCATTTTATATTCATAAACCATGTCGTGGGCCATTCTAAAACTACTCGCGGGCTGCATTTGTTTTACACCTTGTTCAGTCATGTTAGCTATCTAGCTAGATAGCTAGCTAACAACCTGGGTCTGTTTTCCCAAAAGCATCTTAAAGGCTAAGGCCATAGTTAGAACCTTCGTTGGAGTATCGTTAAATCTCAGAGCTGTTTCCCAAAACCATTGTTACAGTTGAAGTCGGAAGTTTACATACACTTAGGTTGGAGTTATTAAACTAATTTTACAACCACTCCACAAATATCTTGTTCACACACAAGTTTTGGCAAGTCGGTTAGGATATCTACTTTGTGCATGACACAAGTAATTTTTCCAACAATTGTTTACAGACAGATTATTTCACTTATAATTCACTGTATCACAATTCCAGTGGGTCAGAAGTTTAGATACACTAAGTTGACTGTGCCTTTTTAAACAGCTTGGAAAATTCCAGAAAATTACGTCATGGTTTTAGAAGCTTCTGATAGACAGATTTACATAATTTGAGTCAGTTGGAGGTGTACCTGTGGATGTATTTCAAGGCCACCAATTGTGCAAGTTCTCCCACTTAAAAAGATGAGAGAGGCCTGTAATTTTCATCATAGGTACACTTCAACTATGACAGACAAAATGAGAAAAAAAATCCAGAAAATCGCATTGTAGGATTTTTTATGAATTTATTTGCAAATTATGGTGGAAAATAAGTATTTGGTCACCTACAAACAAGCAAGATTTCGGGCTCTCACAGACCTGTAACTTCTTCTTTCAGAGGATCCTCTGTTCTCCACTCGTTACCTGTATTAATGGCACCTGTCGGAACTTTACATACACCTTTGCCAAATACATTTAAACTCAGTTTTTAAATGTTTAATTCTAGTAAAAATTCCCTGTCTTAGGCCTACAAGCAGTGTTGTGCTGCTTGTAGGCTACTGTCTGTAATTTGTCTGAATATAATTAATGTGTAGCCTAACATTTGCGCAATGATGTGCAAAATCTTGATTTAGTGCATTATTATAGGGTAAGCATTAGAGTAAATATTTGCAGCCATAAGTGATAATATATTTCTAGAACCTGATCCATCGTAAGTATTGTGGAATAATTCTCATGTTAACAGAAGATTTTAATGGAGAAAGCTGTCAGTATCGAAACATGCTTCAACGACGCACTTTGCGAACGTTCTCTCTGCGTGGTGTTTTGGGAAACGTAGCATATGTTACGGTACATGTTCGGCCGTTGTAGGAAAAATGCATCGTTAAAACACTTGTCAGCCTAAGTTCCATCGCTATCGGGAAACAGGGCCCTTGGTATTGCTGACTCAAATGAATTAAATGAGTCGAAAGAGTTGTTCTTTTTACTGAACGAATGGGAAAGATCTGAGTCAATAAAAAGAGCCGAAGGAACCGAACTTCCCATCACTAATGTCATCATCACAAAGGTGACACTCAAAGAGACAGTGGACTATTTTCAATGAAATGCATCGCAACAGGAAAATAGTCCTTTTACACCATGTAGAAACCTAATATTCCACAAATGACATTGTAATTTCAATGACAGGTATATTTATCAACATTTGAGCTTTTTATAATAAACAAATGTATTTACAGGTGTTACATGTTAGTTTCTAGGGCACATCATGTGCTTCAAAAGTAGCTAGAATTCATATAGGATACATCTCAATCTCAATAAAGAAATGCTGCTTCTTTCTGGTGCAAATGATGAATTTAGAGCCTTGCTGGAATCACTCTTCAGGGTTAGAGTGACACCATCAACTGTTAACGACCCTTTCTGGCTATAGGTGCTGTGAATAAGGAAGTCTTTATAGTGTCATTGACAAATTGTTACCGGTATGTTGATGTAGGATATGTGTGCATAGCCTATGAGACACCACGTGCACACACACACACATACTCACAAACATATGCACACACACACACACACACTCTTTCACACACACAGCAGAGTGAGCGCGGTGGGACAAATAAGGTGAGATGATAATTGAATTTGCTGAAGAGTAGGCGGAGAAGCAGGGAGGGAGAAACGGCTATCCAGGGAGATACATTCCTACAACAATGGGAGCAGACAGTCAATTCCATCACTCTTCCTTCAGGGCGTCGTAGCCCGACGCTGAGCTGTAACCCTCATTTTCCGCTTATAGATGGCAGGCAAGCGGCGAGTTGTGTGCGTACGTGCGTACGTGTGTGAGTCAGTGTGTGCTCTGGCGTCACGAGCCGCTGATCCGTGGATTTTGCGCTGTGTACATCCTCACACACCTGCTCCCGCCCCGATGCCTCGGAGCAAATGAGTTTGGCTGGCGAGTATGGATGTCGGTCAGATAATATGTCATATTGTTGGGAAGCTTGTTGGACGGAAACCCACACTGGCCAGATCTGCACTGTCCCAACTGTTGTCAGATGGTCACCAAGGTCAGCAGGGGACATCATACTGACCGTTGGTGCACATAGACATGTCATGAATAGAGCCAACATGTTTTCTTAATCTCTGTCAGAGGCATGTCTGTTCTACACAGTATATCTCTATATGATCATGTGTGTGTGTGGCTTGCTGGTGTGTGTGCACATGCGTGTGTGTGTACGTGCATGTATACACGTGTGTGTATCTATACTTACAGTATATGTGTGTTCCCTCCCAAACTGTTAATAGTGGTAAATTGCTTCAGAATAGTGGTAAATTGCTTCAGAATAGTGGTAAATTGCTTCAGAATAGTGGTAAATTGCTTCAGAATAGTGGTAAATTGCTTCAGAATAGTGGTAAATTGCTTCTCTTATCAAAAACCTGTGAAAACATAAATTATTTAAAAAAATTAATTCAGGTTGGTCTGATATTATTACTGATTAAACATTTTTCATCGTGTGTTCCTGGGAGAGAGATTCACTTAAAGCTACGCTAGCTCAGCTATCCTGCTCCACATCACCTGATTACCTATCTTTCCTGTACCCCCAGTTGCCCTGGAAACAATGGAACATCAGAACTCAGCTGTGAGACACATTCTTCAGTTTGGGGAAATCAAGCCTTTTTCCTTCTGTGTGAAATGAAGCGACATCAAACATAACTTTGGATATGGAAATGTAGAATATACCTGTAAATATAGCTCCGATCTCCTTCACAGGTGCATTTTGAGGGTAATAAAATATATATACATTCCAACTTGCAGAAGTCTCAGTGTTGAAAGGGTGTTTTCCCTGGTCTCAGAGAGCCACCCAATTAGGGAGGTTGATGGAAACAGTCACTCATGTCCTCATTCAATGTTAGCATGTGTTTGTGTTGGTAACACTTCACCACATCCAAAGATGTTCTCTTTCAGAGACTTAACAGAAGAGCTTGAATGTTTTAACCCTCCTGTTACATCTGATTGAGCAGTTAGTGGTCTGTGTGTTTGTTTGGGAGAAAGAGTCTTTGTGTCATGGTCTGTACCTCCTAGTAGAGAATACTTAAATGTTAGAGGGGGAATGGAGAGAGAGGACAAGTGACAGGGGGCGGTCGTCACAATGCCCTCTCTGTGTGGGATGAGGGGGGTGATGATGTCATGCTTGGCAAGGCCCCTGGTCCCAGTGAGCTTGTGAAGGCGTGAGATGGCTGGGTCTTTCAGGAGCACCGTGCAATTGTTGTGGGGAGCAGACTGTGACAGGGAACGCTTTGAGACATTACAGCGGGAGACAGGCAGCCAGGCAGTCTGACAGGAAGTGTGACCTGTGAATGGGCTTCCTGTGTGCATAGACTACTACTGCTCACTGCTGGCTGCGTTCTCTCTCTGTCTGTGTTACTGTATCGGTCTCACTCACAGTTGTGGCCTGTAGTCGTTCCAGCTAGTTGTAGCTTCCCCATGTTATATCTAACCTCTTGTGTGGGTGCTGGAGTTGTGATGATTAGGGAATTTTGGGTAACGATGAATTATAATGCAAATGAACACATTTATTGTCATAATGAAAAAGGATTTGAGGTTGTAATGCATCAAAATGCATCTTTGTAAATTAGCTACGACATACATCTCAACAACCAATCGTTTTGACCGCTTGAAACCAATAGTTTTGACTGCTTGTTACCAATAGTTTTGACAGCTTGTTACCAATAGTTTTGACCAACCAATAGTTTTGACTGCTTGTTACCAATAGTTTTGACCAACCAATAGTTTTGACTGCTTGTTACCAATAGTTTTGACTGCTTGTGTCCAATAGTTTTGACTGCTTGTGTCCAATAGTTTTGACTGCTTGTGTCCAATAGTTTTGACTGCTTGTTCCAATAGTTTTGACTGCTTGTGTCCAATAGTTTTGACTGCTTGTGTCCAATAGTTTTGACTGCTTGTGTCCAATAGTTTTGACTGCTTGTGTCCAATAGTTTTGACTGCTTGTGTCCAATAGTTTTGACTGCTTGTGTCCAATAGTTTTGACTGCTTGTGTCCAATAGTTTTGACTGCTTGTTACCAATAGTTTTGACCAACCAATAGTTTTGACCAACCAATAGTTTTGACTGCTTGTTAGCAATAGTTTTGACTGCTTGTTAGCAATAGTTTTGACTGCTTGTTAGCAATAGTTTTGACTGCTTGTTAGCAATAGTTTTGACTGCTTGTTAGCAATAGTTTTGACTGCTTGTGTCCAATAGTTTTGACTGCTTGTTACCAATAGTTTTGACTGCTTGTGTCCAATAGTTTTGACCAACCAATAGTTTTGACTGCTTGTTAGCAATAGTTTTGACTGCTTGTTCCAATAGTTTTGACTGCTTGTTAGCAATAGTTTTGACTGCTTGTTAGCAATAGTTTTGACTGCTTGTTACCAATAGTTTTGACTGCTTGTTAGCAATAGTTTTGACTGCTTGTTAGCAATAGTTTTGACTGCTTGTTAGCAATAGTTTTGACTGCTTGTGTCCAATAGTTTTGACTGCTTGTTACCAATAGTTTTGACTGCTTGTGTCCAATAGTTTTGACTGCTTGTTACCAATAGTTTTGACCAACCAATAGCTTATACCGCAATTACCAACTTGACACGTGTAATGTCAAAATGAAAAAGTGCTGTTGGGTAAACTTTATCTAAAGCTGAATCACCTCCCTTCAAAAATGTATGTATTAAGACGATTCTTATTATATACTTCAAGGTTATTGGCCATAATTGTTGGTTACATGATTATATGTTTTGTGCCAGCCATAGTGGGTGCATACTGTATGTGTGTGCGTGCATGCTTTGTGTGTGTGTGTGTGGAGGGGGGTGTCTTTATGTTGTTTCTGCCAGCACCCATGTTGGCCAGTGGTTCTACATAAGGGGAAAGACCTTGTTGACTAGCATCTAGGACTCTGGTGGTCAGCCCTGCTCCAGGAGAGAGGCAGTGTGTGCAGGCTCTGGTTTGTGTAGAAGAACCCTGCACACCCAGTAGCTAGCTCGTCTTTGGTCTCAAATCTCTTCCTCTAAATCCTTCCTTCCACCAATCATTTTCTCCTTCCATCCATTTCCATCAACCTTTTTATCTAGTGGTGTGTGTGTGCGTTGCGTTTATAAGACAATAAATACACCCAGGGTTGGTAACACAAGCCAAAAACACACATTTCTCAACAACTGATGAGCTTATTGCCGACTGCTTCTCAAGACCTTTTAGTGGAACAAAGAGACGCCAATCTTCAGGCAACGGGGACATTGCCAGAACGTTCTTGGCAGACATGTTTTCTGCCTCAACGACGTTTCCTAGAAGAAAGTCTGAGAGAGAGACTCCTTTCATTAGCTATTCTAATCTGAGCACACACACACTCTCACATGCAAACACACACAAACGCAATCTCACACGCATATACACGCACATACACACTCTCTTTCTCTCAAACTCACACACGTGACTGACAGAGATGGCAGCAGTGCTCAAACATTCTCCTCATTTGCTTTTGTCTGTCTCTATAAACCAGGGTTCCATCCTGGTCCTTTCTGGTTTAGAGGGTTAATTTGCTTAATTTGGTGTTCCTCTCCTCTCGTGTGTGTCTGACACTGGCTGAACTCCCTCCACTCTTCCCAGGGCCGTTTTGTTGTTGTATCTCCTCTCTCCTCCTCTCCTTGCCTCTCAGTCTTTCAGTCTATGGTCGCTGTCACATCTGAACCCTGTGTTGCTACGGTAGCCACCGGAATCGTGTCGTTTCAAGTCTCAATTTAAATACTTTAACCGAATCCAACTCAGCCCACTCAATCAACTATATTTGCATCCGCAGGCCTTTTCCAAAGGGGTTCTTCAAAAGCTTTGTTTTCATTGTTTGGTACTTTGGAATAATGAAATGGGGGATATATTCAGAGGGATAGAAGGCCATCTTTACCTCATTTAAAAGAGTACTGAATTTGGTAGAACTGTATAATGTACATCTCTGCAGTGTGATATTTGAAGTCATATTATTTTGTAACTTTTATATAAATCAAATCAAATCACAGTTTGTCACGTGCTCCGAATACAACAGGTGAAATGCTTACTTACAAGCCCTTAACCAACAGTGCAATTTTTAAGTAAAACATAGGTATTAGGTCAACAATAGATACGTAAATAAATGGGGGGGAAAAACAGTGAAACGACAGTGGAAATAACATTAGCGAGCCTATATACAGGTGGTACCGGTACAGTGTCAATGTGCGGGGGCACCGTTTAGTCGGGCTAATTTAGGTAATATGCACACTACCATTCAAAAGTTTGGGGTCACTTAGAAATGTCCTTGTTTTTGAAAGAAAAGCAAATTTTTTGTCCATTTAAAATAACATCAAATTGATCAGAAATACAGTGTAGACATTGTTAATGTTGTAAATGACTATAGCTGGAAACGACTGATTTTTAGTTGAATATCTACGTAGGTGTAGAGGCCCATTATCAGCAACCATCACTCCTGTGTTCCAATGGCATGTTGTGTTAGCTAATCCAAGTTCATCATTGTAAAAGGCTAATTGATCATTAGAAAACCCTTTTGCAATTATGTTAGCATAACTGAAAACTGTTGTTCTGATTAAAGAAGCAATAAAACTGGCCTTCTTTAGACTAGTTGAGTATCTGGTGCATCAGCATTTCTGGGTTTGATTATAGGCTCAGAATGGCCATAAACAAAGTACTTTCTTCTGAAACTCGTCAGTCTATTCTTTTGCTGAGAAATGAAGGCTATTCCATGCAAGAAATTACCTAGAAACTGAAGATCTGGTTCAACATTGTGTACTACTCCCTTCACAGAACAGCGTAAACTGTCTCTAACCAGAATAGAAAGAGGAGTGGGAGGCCCCGGTGCACAACTTAGCAAGAGGAAAAGTACATTAAAGTGTCTCGTTTGAGAAACAGACGCCTCACAAATACTCAACTGGTAGCTTCATTAAATCGTACCCGCAAAACACCAGTCTCAACATTGAGACTGGTGTTTTGCGGGTATTTCTAAGTGACCCCAAACGTTTGAAGGTAGTGTACATGTAGGTATAGTTAAAGGGACTATGCATAGATGATAAACAGAGAGTAGCAGCAGTGTAAAAGAGTTGCCTCACTGCCGTACAAGACAGTGATGCAAACAGTCAGGATGCTGCTCTCGATGGAGCAGCTGTAGAACCTTTTGAGGATCTGAGGACCCATGACAAATCTTTTCAGTCTCCTGAGGGGAAATAGGTTTTGCCGTGCCCTGCCCTCTTCACAACTGTTTTGGTGTGGTGATGTGGACACCAAGAAATTTGAAGCTCTCAACCTGCTCCACTACAGTCCCATCGATGAGAATGGGGGCGTGCTCTGTCCTCCTTTTCCTATAGCCCACAATCATCTCCTTTGTCTTGATTACGTTGAGGGATAGGTTGTTATTCTGGCACCACAAGGACAGGTCTCTGATCTCCCCCCTACAGGCTGTCTCGACATTGTCGGTGTTCAGGCCTAACACTGTTGTGTCTTCTGCAAACTTAATTATGGTGTTGGAGTCGTGCCTGGCCATGCAGTCATGGGTGGACAGGGAGAGGACCGTAGGGGACTGAGCACGCACCCCTGAGGGGCTCTAGTGTTGAGGTTCAGCGTGGCAGATGTGTTGCTACCTACCCTCACCACCTGGGGGTGGCCTGTCAGGAAGTCCAGGATCCAGTTGCAGAGGGAGGTGTTTAGTCCCAGGATCCTTAGCTTAGTGATGAGCTTTGAGGGCACTAATGCTGAGCTGTAGTCAATGAATAGCATTCTCACGTAGGTGTTCCTTTTGTCCAGATGGGAAAGGGCAGTGTGGAATGCAATAGAGATTTCATCATCTGTGGATCTGTTTGAGCAGTATGCAAATTGGAGTGGGTCTAGGGTTTCTGGGATAATGGTGTTAATGTGAACCATGACCAGCCTTTCAAAGCACTTCATGGCTACGGATGTTAGTGCTACAGGTCTGTAGTCATTTAGGCAGGTTACCTTAGTCCCTGTGCCCAAGAACTCTATGGTGGTCTGCTTGAAGCATGTTGGTAATACAGACTCAATCAGGGACATGTTGAAAATGTCAGTGAAGACACCTGCCAGTTGGTCAGCACATGCCTGGAGCACATGTCCTGGTAATCCACCTGGCCCAGCGGCCCTGTGAATGTTGATCTGTTTAAAGGTCTTACTCACGTCGGCTACGGAGAGCATGATCACACAGTCGTCCGGAACAGCTGATGCTCTCATGCATGCCTCAGTGTTGCTTGCCTCGAAGTGAGCATAGAAGTGATTTAGCTCATCTGGTAGGCTTGTGTCACTGGCCAGCTCACTGCTGTGCTTCCCTTTGTAGTCTGTAATAGTTTGCAGAACCTGCCACATCCGACGAGCATTGGAGCCGGTGTAGTACGATTTAATCTTAGTCCTGTATTGGCGCTTTGCGTGTTTGATGGTTCGTCAGAGGGCATAGCAGGATTTCTTATAAACTTCCGGGTTAGAGTCCCGCACCTTGAAAGTGTCAGCTCTACCCTTTAGCTCATGTCGAATGTTGCCTGTAATCCATGGCTTCTGGTTTGGGTATGTACGTACAGTCACTGTGGGGACGACGTCCTCGATGCACTTATTGATAAAGCCAGTGACTGATGTGGTGTACTCCTCAACGACAGTGCTGATCAGGAGTTAACAATGGATTAACAATTGTGTTTTTTCCATCTAATTTAAGACACAAACACATAGGGTATCTGCCACACAGGGTGTCGTTTACCACCATGGGATGAACCACAGAATGAACCAACCTACCGCCTTCATCTGGTAACATGACCTACGATGTCCATAGGATCATTTCTATATGAACGCGCACGTGTGTGTGGAATAGGCATCCTTTGAATTTAAATCCCCCTCAATCCCCCTCACGCCAACCTTCACACTCCATTTTTAATGAAGCCGAGATAAAAAAAAAATTGTGTTCTTTACACATCATTATGTCTTTATTGATTTGTCAGCATCTTCGCAGCGGAATGGTATTTGGTGAAATTTGTCCTGCTGTGATAACTTGTCTCTATTGCAATCACAAGAAGAAATCATTCGATGCCATTAGCGGAATGTAAGTAAAGGAGTGTATGTGCGTGTGTGTCTGTGTGTGTGGGAGTGCATACATGAGTGTGTGTGTGGGTTTAATATATTTTGTTCTCTGATGGCTGTGCTATCTTCGATGTGGGGGACAAGGGGCAACTTTATCTTCTCTTGAAAGATGACTGACTTGTCTTCTCTCTTCTCTCTCCTCTCTCGCTCTTTCTTCCTCTCTCTCGCTCTTGCTCTCTCTCTCTCTGTATCCTAGGCTGTTAGGTCAAGGGGAAAATGAGGCCTCCTAGCCCTCTCCTGATCCTGCTGTATGTCACCCTGTCCCGTGCCATGAAGACAGTCTCCAAGAGAGGCTCAGGTATGTACACTTCCTCTTTCTCTCTCTACTTCCTGTTTCCTGTGGCCCCTCCCACCTAAGTGGTGGGATTGAGCTAGACGTCTGTTTTAATGGCAAATGTTAGTAGTTCCAGGAATTGTCGTCACTTAGTTGAGATGTGTTTGTGGGTGTGTGTGTCTCCACTAACCTTAATGAAGGAATTGGAGCTGAGATAATTGCATAGGGCATTCCCCTTACCCATTTCCCTGTGTCAATCTCATTCACTATATGTCTGTTGAGCTTTTTAAATGTGAAATTGACATTTCTGTCTGTCTTTGGGGCTGGATGGAGTATGATTACCTGCCTGCCTATCTACATTTTAAACATTTAAACATTTAAACACTTCTCAGAGCTAGATAGCATTCCCCCCCCATGCAGCGAGAGAGACTGGCAGACACACAATAAGCTTATCGCTCTGTCTCAGGGTTGCCAATGGTTAATGCGAAACTCATTTTGACTAAACAGCAGCAAATTGAGCATCAATTGTGAACAAATGCAAAGGTCGAAGAAGAAAATGGATGGGAGAAAAGATTGAAGAGAGAAACTTTGTTCATGACAGGAATTGATAGAGCTGAGAGTAATCTGTTTCAGTGAGCTAACTTGTTGCTGCAGACTGTCAATGACTGAGCCCCAAAAACAGGCACTGTGTCTTTAACATGCTGACCACAACACCCACGTTGCGTGCGCAAGCGTTACGAAATAAATGTACACATACATGTTATTCAATCATTTCATCCAAACTGCTGGCACATGTCAATGAGCATATGCTTAGCCAGGCGGTAAAATAGAACTTGGTCTATTTTTTACACTTGACGCGCCGCAAGTCCCGCCTCTCCCATCTCCCAGTTTTTTTAGGAGCATATACCCTAGTGGGTGATTGAAAGATGAACTGAGGTCCACACTCCAGTCCAGTTGGTGGTGGTAAATGCACCTTTAAGTCGGTTGCCAACTGCCATATAAAGTCCACAGCAGAAGAAGAAGAAGAAGGACTGAAGGAAGAGAAATTCCAAGAAACTAACCTTTTATCTGTGGATTAATTGTCGGAGAAGAGAACACACTTTTGTGTAACTCAAAATTGGTCAACCTTGTGCATTTCAAGTAAAATAACAACCCAATGTTTATGACGTTTCACACAGACTGCAAAGGCAAACTAGCTAGCTAAATGTTCATGCATGTTTAATTTGTTTCGACCGGAACCCAAATGAATATAGTTGGTTCAGAGTTAGTTTTGATATTTCAGCCTGCATGTCTTGATGTGGTTGGATTGCGATGAATATTGGCATCCCTCAAATTGCTTTAAACCTAGCCTTTGTGAGGCATCACTACAGATCCGGGCTTATCACAACTGGCCACAACCGACAATGAGTCCCATAGGGTGGCGCACAATTGGCCCAGCGTCATCCGGGTTAGGAGAGGGTTTGGTCAGGGGGGGGGGCTTTACTTGGCTCATTGTGTTCTAGCATCTCCTTGTGGTGGGCCGGGCGCCTGCAGGCTGACCCTGGTCGTCAGATGAACAGTGTTTCCTCCGACACACTGTTGTGGCTGGCTTCCGGGTTAAGTGGGCGGGTGTTGAGAAGCAAGGTTTGGCGGGTCATGTTTTGGTGGACGCATGACTCAACCTTTGCCTCCCGTGCCCGTTTGGGAGTTGCAGCAATGAGACAAGATGAAATCGGGGAGAAAAAGGGGGTCATTTAAAAAACAATTAACCAAGCCTTTGTTTTCAGATTAGATATCAGTTGGTCAGAAAGACATCTCGTCTGTTCCTCCTAGTTGAAGGTCCTGCAGTTTGGCTAGCCATTATTCCCAGACCTCATATATTAGTCGGTTCATTACCAGGTAAAGTACTGAATTTCCCGCTATGGTCTGACTGCAGTGTGTGTGCGCGGTAATATTTGTGTACATACTGTATGTGTGCGCACGTATGTGCAGTATATGTGTGTGTTTGCCTGTCTTGAGCTCTTGTGTATACAGTCCCTCTCCCAGGGCCCCTGGTCCCACTCCCAATCTCCATGTTATTTACCCCTGGCTCCAGTCCTGGTATTACTCCCCATCTCCATGTTATTTACCCCTGGCTCCAGTCCTGGTATTACTCCCCATCTCCATGTTATTTACCCCTGGCTCCAGTCCTGGTATTACTCCCCATCTCCATGTTATTTACCCCTGGCTCCAGTCCTGGTCCCACTTGTGTTTGTGTAGGGCAGACATGGTGGAGGACATGTCTCAGACTTTAAAGGATGACCTTTAAAGGTTTTCCAGACAGAGGAACACAGACAGACACAAAGGGCAGAGGGGCACTGCACCTTACCCATGAATGATGTGTTTCAGCTGGAGAGGGACTACACACACGATGTGTCCACCTGGCCCTACTGCTGACTAGAGGTTAACCACATATATTGTAGGTTATAGACAGACTTCTCCTATAAATCATCTCTTTCTACCAGAGAGGAGCTGATGACAGTCTTGCATTGATCCCCTCACCTCTCAATCCTTCCAACCTTGTGTGTGTGTATGTTTTC
The DNA here is from genome assembly GCF_018296145.1 of Oncorhynchus tshawytscha. NCBI lineage: Eukaryota > Metazoa > Chordata > Actinopteri > Salmoniformes > Salmonidae > Oncorhynchus > Oncorhynchus tshawytscha. The sequence continues at coordinate 23,199,184 of NC_056454.1, read as the reverse complement.
CTTCTTTAGGTATAGGGTCAGTGGTTAGGAAAATATCATTTTAAATGGGTATATATTTTGACTCCCCAAAAAGTCCTGACAGTTCACGGGAAAAAAGCTGTGTGTCTGTGTGTGTGTGAAACGTCAGCTGTTTCTGTAGTCATGATCACAGTTATTACCTGGTGACTTATATGGTATCTCTGGGCAGACAAGATAAAGACAAGACAATATGTCTTCATAAGCACTGCATGTGTCACGGGTTAGGCTGAGTTTGCTTAGGTTAGGGCTCTGATGGTGGTATGTCACTCTTACGACAACATGTGTTTCTGGAACACTACACATGTGACATTTCCCACGTGACAACATGTGTTTCTGGAACACTACACATGTGACAACATGTGTTTCTGGAACACTACACATGTGACATTTCCCACGTGACAACATGTGTTTCTGGAACACTACACATGTGACATTTCCCACGTGACAACATGTGTTTCTGGAACACTACACATGTGACATTTCCCACGTGACAACATGTGTTTCTGGAACACTACACATGTGACATTTCCCACGTGACAACATGTGTTTCTGGAACACTACACATGTGACATTTCCCACGTGACAACATGTGTTTCTGGAACACTACACATGTGACATTTCCCACGTGACAACATGTGTTTCTGGAACACTACACATGTGACATTTCCCACGTGACAACATGTGTTTCTGGAACACTACACATGTGACATTTCCCACGTGACAACATGTGTTTCTGGAACACTACACATGTGACATTTCCCACGTGACAACATGTGTTTCTGGAACACTACACATGTGACATTTCCCACGTGACAACATGTGTTTCTGGAACACTACACATGTGACATTTCCCACGTGACAACATGTGTTTCTGGAACACTACACGTGGTCCTGGGGCTGGCTGAGGGTAAATCTTATCCTCTTCTTCTAACTAACTGTCAGACTTCGAATTGACAGAGACATGATCCTCATATTCAGAAAAGTCTTCATCTTCCAAAATGGAAGACTCTCCTTCCACACTAGCTTCTCTCTCTCTGCAAAAAGTATTTCTAAGACCCTCTGAGCAGAGATTCTTTTTGCCATACTGATTGATTGTGGTAAGACGCCACACATGCAAAGTTATTTATTTGTTGTGTTTTAGCACCTGGCTGGGGTAGAGTGTGGGAAAATACAGAATTTTTTACAATGTATCGAAATAATGTATTGTAATAACATTGTGCAGGTTCCCACAAGTCATTGGGTAGTTTCACACAATACAAAGGGTAAAGAGTGCGAGAAAAGCAGGAGACAGGCAGCCAGGCAGAGAGACAGACAGGTTATTGGTGCTATATTGAAACAGCAGGGGAAGACAGAGTGAAGGCACACAGCAAACCTTTTTGTTTCATTTGGACTTGTTTTCACCTACACACACACTTTTCCACACTATTATTACCTTCGGGTCCAGTGGACCTGAACATCACATATGTAATATAAATGTGAAGGTGGGTGCACTGCTTGCACCTAATGAAAATGTGTTATTTTACATGTTCTTCTCAGAAAATGAGCCAAGGGCAATGAGTCTCAGATTGAAAATATGATTAATTCTATCATTTTTCTTTTAGTAAACATTGAAACTGCGTTCCACAGACCCAAACACCACACAAGGGTTAAACTGCTATGACACTTCTACTGAGAGTTGGCACAACTACATGTATTTGACCACTCCCCAAAATATGCTAATGAGCCCACTACATTTCCCCACCTATCAAAGCGCATTGATTATCATACCTTATATTAAAAATACTGGGGAGAAAAATGTCCCTTTTACCTTCAAGTTACCGAACGCTACCGTGTGAGTTCATATTTGTACCTGTGAAGTGTACCTTTGACCTTTTTGTACCTCAGGGAACAACACTGTCCCCTAACCATACCCTTATTTTTAGAGAGTGTGTAAATACATGTTCCAAGGAATAAGTATGAACCTGGTGGCACTGCAGAAACGTGGATGACCTCAACCAAAAGGTTGCAACTTCAAATCCCCAAAGCATATGCAGTAAACTCTATGTCAAGTGGCCTTGAGCACTGCTAGTTTTATTTGGATGTAACATTATGGTGAATATTTATTTACTTGATTCTGGGCAGCTTTCAGCAAAGTGGAGAAATGAATTCTTGCCAATGTGTCTGTAGCCATATCTCTTTTAGGCTCACAGACCTGTTGATGTAGCAGGACATTTCAGGTTGCTTGCGACCAAGTGCTTACAAGTTAAAATCCCAGTTAAGGCTGAGTCCCAAGTGTGGCCACAGTACAAAATAATACCATATTTTTTTTTTTACCCTAATTGAAATGAGAATACAGCGTCATACTTTAATTTTGAAGAGATAACACCTTCAAGGTGTATGTACTATAGGCAAAGTGCAGAAAGTTATTCTTGGCAATATATGTATAGCCAATCTTGATTATGTCCACTGACCTGGTGGCGCAGCAGAAACTTCAGGTACCTAGCAACCAAGAGGTGGACCCTGACTCAATATTGAAAACACTTTGGTTTTGTTGTCACATGTGTAGTTTCATGTTATCACATGTTGTAATCAGTTATCGTTTAAGATGAGGGAGGATGATATATTTTTTTATGAGCATGGCCTTATTTCTATAACAGCATATTGAATCATTCGTATTCTAGTCACCCATTCACCCGGCTCAGAATTTTGAGTAATCAAGGTGACAGATAGTGACAGATTCAATACCGCCTTGCATAATCTTGCCTGCAGCTAGCTTATCTAGGGTGTAATCATTAGTCCAACAGTTGCAAATGTGAGTTTTTATTGGATAAATTCAGGTGTGTTTATCCCAGTTTCATTCCGTTTGCTTCTGTTTAAGAAATGTTTTTCAACAGAATTGGAGGAATGTATACACCCCTAATCACATGCAAGTTCACAGTTCACTTTCATAGCAGCCACATAAAAACAGCATGATCACTTTGCTCGTAGATAGTTGCGAGGAATTATACAATGCATTCGGAAAGTATTCAGACCTCTTGACTGTTTCCACATTGTTACGTTACAGACTTATTCTAAAATTGATATTTTTTTAAATGTCCTCATCATCAATTTACACACGATACCCAGTAATGACAAATCAAAATCAGGTTATTATAAAATGCTAATGTATTAAAAATAAAAAACATGAATGCCTTATTTACATAACTATTCGGACCCTTTGCATCCTGTTTCCATTGCAACTTGAGTGGAGTCCACCTGTGGTAAATTTGATTGATTGGACATAATTTCGAAAGGCACACACCTGTCTATATAAGGTCCCACAGTTGACAGTGCATGTTAGAGCAAAATCCAAGCCATGAGGTTGAAGGAATTGTCCATAGAGCACTGAGATAGGATTGTGTCAAGGCACAGGTCTGGGGGAGGGTACCAAAAAATGTCTGCAGATCCCAAAGAACATAATTCTTAAATGGAAGAAGTTTGGAACCACCAAGACTCTTCCTAAAGCTGGCTGCGTGGCAAAACTGAGCAATCTGGGAGAAGGGCCTTGGTCAGGGAGCTCCAGAGTTCCTCTGTGGAATGGGAAAACCTTTCAAAAGGACATCCATCTCTGCAGCACTCCACCAATCAGGCCTTTATGGTAGAGTGGCCAGACGGAAGCAACCCCTCAGTAAAAGGCACATGACAGGGGTTTGCCAAAAGGCACCTAAAGGACTCTGACCATGAGAAACAAGATTCTCTAAGACTGAACTATTTTGCCTGAATGCTAAGCGTCATGTCTGGAGGAAACCTGGCATCATCCCTACTGTGAAGCAGGGTGGTGGCAGCATCATGCGGTGGGGATGTTTTTTAGTGGCAGGGACTTGGGAGACTAGTCAGGATCGAGGGAAGGATGAACAGAGCAAAGTACAGAGATCCTTGATGAAAACCTGATCCAGAGCCCTCAGGACCTCAGACTGGGTCAAATGTTCCCCTTCCAATAGGACAACGACCCTAAGCACACAGCCAAGATAACACAGGAGTGGCTTCGGGACAAGTCTATGAATGTACTTGAGTGGCCCAGCAAGAGCCCAGACTTCAACCCGATCAAACATCTCTGGAGAGACCTAAAAATAGCTGTGCTGCGACGCTCCCCATCCAACCTGACAGAGCTTGAGAGGATCTGCAGAGAATAATGTGAGAAACTTCCCAAATACAGGTGTTCCAAGCTTGTAGCGTCATACCCAAGAAGACTCAAGGCTGTAATCGCTGCCAAAGGTGCTTCAACAAAATACTGAGTAAAGGTTCTGAATTCTTATGTAAATGTGATATTTCCATTTTATTTTATTTGATAAATTACTTTACTTTGTCATTATGGGGTATTGTGTGTAGATTGATGAGGTGAAAAAACAATTGAATCCATTTTTGAGTAAGGCTAACATAACAAAATGTGGAAAAAGTCAAGGGGTCTGAATACTTTCCGAATGCACTGTATAATTCCTCGCAACTATCTATGGGCTCTCTTCCTCCCTTCGCTTGTGAACTTCAGTGCACAACACATCAGCAGTCTGTCACCAGGCGAAAAAAACCTTTACAAGCCAAACCTTCATATCATAAACGCTAACTGCTACCACAGCCTACATCGTTGTCACATCATAGTCAACATTCTAGAACTAACGCGCTAGTAAACCCACTACAATCATGCAGTACAGTGTACAGTCAGAAGGCAGTTAAGCCGGCAGGCCCGGTGGCAATAACTCGTAAAACCAAAAATGTACCTTGACATGTAAGAATTCCAGTGTTTGATGGCCATAGTGAGCTAGCTAACATAGCATCAGTCTCTGTTTGAGCCAGGTGTTTGAGTAGGCTAAACTAGCTGGCTGCATTCACTAACTAAATGAAAGTGAAAGTTAAAAACATACAATCTTTCTCTCCCTCTCTCTCTTGCTTCTCCTTTATTTTGGAAGAAATTAATTTGTTCAAAACTGTTTAACTATTGTCTTTCTCACTCTTTGCGTCAACTACTCATTACATTTCATGCACTGCAGTGCTAGCTAGATGTAGCTTATGTTTTCTGTTCAAGATTTATTCTCTGATCCTTTGATTGCCGGGACAACTTGTCAGTTCATGCTGCATGTGCTCTGATAGGTTAGAGGACATACTCTGTAAGTTGTCATAATTACTATGGAAGTCTATGGAAGGGGGTGAGGACCTTGAGCCTCCTAGGTCAATGTACCCAGAGAAGAACATAAACTAGCTGTCTTCCAGCTACACCATGGTGCTACCCTACAGAGTGCTGCTGAGGCTACTGAAGACCTTCATTGCAGAACAATGTGTTTTAATCAATTATTTGGTGATGTGAATATATTTAGTATAGTTTTATCGCAAAATAATATGTTTTTTATGTTTCACTATAATTTTTTAAAACAGAAATTCACTGAGGATGGTCCTCCCCTTCCTCCTCTGAGGAGACCCAACTGGTTGAAATTTTGCATTCCCATGTTGTCACATTTATTTCACATGAGATCATGTGTTTTGTTTGTAAGAAAACAGAGACAGGCAGACAAACGCACACACAACCAGAGAAACTTAAATGTCTTTTTTCCTTAAGTGTAAAGGTCATTCTCGCTTGTTGGTTTCTCTCCTGGGGGAGGGTTGGAGAACAACAGAGATGGAGGGGATTGAGAGAAAGAGAATTTCTATTGTGTTTCCGTATTTTCATTACTCTATGCAGCATTTGGATCCAATGGAAATGTTCTATTGTTCAATATTTAGGATGTGGAATCGTTTGGAATTCTATAGTCTTGAATAGTTGTGTGCGAGGGATCGGCAGGGAAAGCTTAATTAGGCCTCTGGAGAGAGCGGATAAAGCTGCTATTAAATTGATTTTCCCATCCTAATGTCCGGATGGCATTCCCAGAGTTTGCAGTGCTCTGAAATCCCATAATTATTCGATGTGGAGTCTGGGTGTGCTTGTGTTTCTCCAGCTAATGACTTTCCGCATGGCTGTTATACTGTGTGTGTGTGTGTGTGTGTGTGTGTGTGTGTGTTCATTCTCCCTCTGTGCTCCCACTGGCAATGGTTTTAATGGCCAACCAGACACTGCAAAATTGAATAGCAATTGGAGTTTTTTTTTTTTTTTTACGCTTGGCTTCTGTGGAGTGTGTGTTTCCATCAGCGTCAGTGTGTGTTTAGACTCAGTCTGACCAGTCCATATGTCTTCCAGTGCTGTGTGATTGTGCGGTGGACAGACCAAGACTAGGTTGACAGTGCGCTACACGGAACCCAAACCGCCATCGTGCACCATCGCATCGTGCATAAATGTATTTTGTCCCCCCACATCAAACGCAATCACGACACGCAGGTTAAAATCAAAACAAACGCTGAACCAATTACATTCATTTGGGGACAGGTCAAAAAACATTATTTAAACATTTATGGCAATTTAGCTAGCTAGCTTGCACTTGCTAGCTAATTTGTCCTATTTAGCTAGCTTGCTGTTGCTAGCTAATTTGTCCTGGGATATAAACATTGAGTTGTTAATTTAGCTGAAATGCACAAGGTCCTCTACTCCGACAATTAATCCACACATGAAACTGTCAACCAAATTGTTTCTAGTCATCTCTCCTCCTTCCAGGCCTTTTCTTCTCTTGAATTTATATTGCGATTGGCAACTTTCATAAATTAGGTGCATTAACGCCACTGATCTCATTCGTCTTTCAGTCACCCACGTGGGTATAACCAATGAGGAGATGGCACATGGGTATCTGCTTCTATAAACAAATGAGGAGATGGGAGAGGCAGGACTTGCAGTGTGATCTGCGTCACAAATAGAACTGACTTCTATTTTAGCCCTTGGCAACGCAGACGCTCGTTAGCGCACGGGAGCAGTGTGGGTGCAATAATTGAATAATATAGATTTCTAAATGTATTTTGCAACGCTCGCGCTCGACCATGCGACGCAAGCGGTGTAGTCAGCCTGTTAGATTGGCTCCCCCAGCCTGTCAGTTAGACACCCTGTAGACCAGACCTCTCCAACACAGACAGGCTGCAGGGACCCAGGATTATTTCCTTGCCTGATGACATGGCCTGGCAGGAAAAACTCCAGGCCCTAAGAGGGGAAACAGAGAGAGAGATGTTTCCCATGCCAATAAAGCCCTTTGAATTGGAGAGAGAGACAGTAAACAGGCATGAAGGGACCAGGCAGACAGAAAGAGAAAGGAGATTTAGAGAGGCATAGATGGTCTATTGATGCACTCCCTAAAGTCGTCTGAAAGCCAAACAATACACATCACTAAACACATCCTGCTCAGCGGGCCCGCTCCTGGAGTAATGGCTTCTAAACATAGTCTGTGGGGAGGGGGGAGAGAACACTACCTCGCCATGGGATACAACCCTCTTAGATTGCTAGTGTGTACAGTACATGAATGGGCTCAAGGTGTAGGTACACTGGGAAGCTTTGTGTGATCAAAGAGCAACAGGTTATAATAGATTCCACCTTCGATATAGTAGCCCTTCTCCAAGGCCTTAATGTTCCTTGTCGGGGCAGGGATGTAACTTCACTCACAACCAGTGGTGGAACAAGTACTCTATTGTCATACTTGAGTAAAAGTAAAGATGCCTTAATAGAAAATAACTCAAGTAAAAGTGAAAGTCACCCAGTAAAATACTACTTGGGTAAAAGTCTAAAAGTATTTGTTTTTAAATATACTTAAATAACAAAAGTCAAATGGAATTGCTAAAATGTACTTAAGTATCAAAACTAAAAGCATAAACCATTTTAAAATTCCGTATATTAAGCAAACCAGACAGCACAATTTTTTGAATAGCCAGGGGCACACTCCAAAACACTCCAAGACACGCTCCAAGACATAATTTACAAACAAAACATGTCTGTTTGGTGAGTCCTCCAGATCAGAGGCAGTAGGGATGAACAGGGATGTTCTCTTGATAAGTGTGTGAATTAGACCATTTTCCTGTCAGGGTGTCAGGGAAAATGTATGGAGTAAAAGGTACATTATTGTCCTTAGGAATGTAAAAGTTGACAAAATGTAAATAGTAAAGTAAAAGATACCCCCCAAAACTACTTAAGTAGTACTTTAAAGAAATGTTATTTAAGTACTTTATACCACTGCTCACCACCAACCTAATACTTATTTATTTCATATATTTTATTGATGAGTCAGTGTCACACTTACTGTGTGCTGTTGTTCCTTCACATGTGGAATGTATAAAATAAACAAGTTTAGATGCAGTGAAAGCTTGTTGTGTTTGTGTGTCTGTCTTATAGTGTTGTTTGTATTGAGCATTGTTAGCTGCCATTCATTTCTATCCCAGGAAGAGAGTATAATGGTGTGTTGATAGCCAAGTGGTCTGTATTGACATGTGTACATACTGATATATGGCAATAGACAGTGTAACATGGAACCATTGATCTGCCTGCTTGACATTTCTAGAATGACGCTATCCTGCATCTCTGTTGGTGTTCTCGGTCTTCTCTTTTTTGAGATCTGGTGGCTGATACAGCCATGGTATAATGGTTTCCGTGCTCTTCAAAGCATTCAGGGAGCACTCGTGCCATGTGGATGGGGACATTGTCATTCTATGGGGGCATAGCCATAGTAGCCAAAATAATGGCCTTCTCAGCATTTTTATACATGACTCTAAGCATGATGGGATGTTAATTGCTTAATTAACTCAGGAACCACACCTACTGTATGTGGAAGCACCTGCTTTGTATCCCTCATTTACTCAAGTGTTTTGATTATTTTGCGGTTACCTGTACGTATGTGCCTAGTGTTGCTCTCTCCTGCCCTACACCTGCTGCTGGAGTATGTGGATATAGGAACCACACAGAGCATCCCTGTGCATCTGTGGCTTTCTCTTTCTCTCGCTCTGTATTTCTCTCTCTCCCTCCCTCTTTATCTCTATAACTTTCTCTCTCTCACCTTCTCCATCTTTTTCTTTCTCTCTATATATGCACATCTATATTTCTATCTCCATACATGCACATCTACAGAAGCAGCCTATTTATACAATGCAGTTCGGTCAGATCCATTGATTTTCATAAGCGGAGTATGTTAAGAGATATTGATTGCACGGGATTTCCTGGTGATCCTGCAAACTCCTTTCTAAATGGATGAGGAACATGCCATTGATTATGGTTAATAACTCTAGGCATCCACAGTTATCAGCACCACTCTAAGGTTGATATCTGCAGTGAGAATACATTACCAATACCGCAGTGAATGGTTGGGGGGAGGAACATAATTATCATGACCACAAAGCTCAAAAATGAGATTGTATTTGAAAATGACAATAGTTTAATGCCATGATTACATTGAGACACGATCACATTTGTTGGGAGTACTCGGGAAAAGACTTCCTAAATGAAACTTATTTTTAGCTGAATTTCTGGTGATTTGTGTATTTTTCCCCACAAAATTTCATAAAATAAAAAATGTTTATTTGTTTTTCACTCATGTCTGATTTTAGCCTGCGGAACGTCGTCTTTTTCCAATCCCTAGTCTATAAGATGACAGGCAGTCAGTCAGTCAGTCAGTCAGTACAGGAGACCCAGGCTCTTGAGAGCGTGATGCTGAAGTGCTGTGGATGACTCATCACGTGTAACGACAGGCAGGCAGACAGACAGATGTGTTCTACTAACATGCCTGGCAGGCTGTAACTTGTGTTAACCTTTTACAGACGCATGTTTGTGGGCGTGCATGCATGCCAGTGGAGGCTCCTCGGAGGAGGAAGGGGAGGACCATCCTCCTAAGTGAATTTAAAAAAGGATTTTTAAAACACACTATTTTGCAAAGGTCTACAGTAGCCTCAACAGAACTCTGTAGGGTAGCACCATGGTGTAGCCGGAGGACAGCTAGCTTCCTTCCTCTGAGTAAATTGACTTCAATAAAAAAAAAACCAAGAGGCTCATTGTTCTCAATCCTTCCATAAATGTACACAGTAATTGTGACAACCTCCGGAGGATATCTTCCAACCTATCCGAGCACTTGTAGCGTGAACTGACATGTTGTCCACCCAATCAAAGGATCAGAGAATGAATCTAGTACTGAAAGCATATGCAACAGCTAGCTAGCACTGCAGTGCATAACATGTGCTGCGTAGTTAATTCAAAGAGAGATAAAGAAAATAGTTTTAAATGAATTTCTTCCTAAATGAAGGAGAAGCAAGAGAGAAATAGAGAGAGAGATATTTTGTCATTTTTTCAGTTTCACTTACTTAGCTGGAAAATGCAGCTAGCTAGTTTAGCCTACTGAAACACCCTGTTAAACAGATGGATGCTATATTAGCTAGCTGGCTATGACTATCGAACACAACACTGGAACTCTTCCAAGTCAAGGTAAGCTTTTGGTTTTATTAATTTACTGCCACTGGGGCCCGCCGGTGTAACTGCTTACTGACTGTACACTAACATTACTGCATGATTGTAGCCGGTTTTCTAACACGTTAGTTCTATTAGCTATGCGGACAATGACATTAGTTTAGCTAATATGGTGACAACGATGTAGGCTGTGTGTAGCGGTTTGGCTTGGAAAGTTTTTTTTCACCTAGTCACATACAGCTGACGTGTGTCCATCGATAATGAAGCAATTACACTTTGTTCATTACATACTCACGTGTCCTTGATTTGAGAGCGAATACTACAGATATCAAAGCAATTACTTGTTACTTGTGTGGACACACACACATGTTTATGTCGCAACTATAATGCTCTGTGTGTCGGTGCATTGGTGCGTGTGGGCAAATGTATCACATTACAGACTAATAGGTTTCCTGGTAATTAAATGTAACTGAATAGCATGAATTGTGTTTGGATAGGAGAATAGACATCAACAACATTTAGTCTAAGCCTTGGGGGGTTACTAAGCAACATATGGAATTGTTTTAAGATGGTCATACCATCATATCTGTATACCCGTCGGAAGACCCACTAGATGCTTATTTATAAAACCCTCTTAGGCCTCACTCTCCCCTAACTGAGATATCTGCAGCAGCCCTCATCCTCCACATACAACACCTGTTCTGCCAGTCACATTCTGTTAAAGGTCTCCAAGGCATACCCATCCCTGGGCAGCTAGTCTTTTCAGTTCACTGCAGCTTGCGACTGCAACGAGCTGCAACAAACTGGACAGTTTTATCTCAATTTCTACCCTCTGTAGTGTCTTATAGTCAGATGCCAAGCAGTTGCCATACCAGGCGCTGATGGAACTGGTCAGGATGCTCTCGATGGTGCAGCTGTAGAACTTTGAGGATCTGGGGACTCATGCCAAATATTTTCAGTCTCCTGAGGGGGAAAAGGTTTTGTTGTGCCCTCTTCATGACTGTCTTGGTGTGTTTGGACCATGATAGTTTGTTGGTGCTGTGGACACCAACAAACTTGAAACTCTCTAACTGCTCCACTACAGCCCCGTCAATATTAATGGGGGCCTGGTCGGCCCTCCTTTTTCTGTAGTCCACGATCAAATCAAACCAAATTTATTTATATAGCCCTTTCGTACATCGGCTGATATCTCAAAGTGCTGTACAGAAACCCAGCCTAAAACCCCAAACAGCAAGCAATGCAGGTGTAGAAGCAGCTCCTTTGTCTTGCTCATGTTGAGGGAGGGGTAGTTGTCCTGGCACCACACTGCCAGGTCTCCGACCTCCCCCCTATAGGCTGTCTCATCGTTGTCGGTGATCAAACTTAATGATGGTGTTGGAGTTGTGTTTGGCCACACAGTCATGGGTGAACGGGGAGTACAGGAGGGGACTAAGTACACACACCTGAGGGGCCCCAGTGTTGAGGAACAGCGTGGCAGACGTGTTGTTGCCTACCCTTACCACCTGGGGCCGGCCCGTCAGGAAGTCCAGGATCCAGTTGCACAGGGAGGTGTTTAGTCCCAGGGTCCTTAGCTTAGTGATGAGCTTTGAGGGGACTCTGGTGTTGAACGCTGAGCCACTGGGGCCCGCCAGTAAATGAACAGCATTCTCACATAGGTGTTCCTTTTGTCCAGGTGTGAAGTGTGAAAGGGCAGTGTGGAGTGCGATTGAAATTGTGTCATCTGAGGATCTTTTTGAGTGGTATGCGAATTGGAGTGGGTCTAGGGTACCCGGGAGGATGCTGTTGATGTGAGCCATGACTAGCCTTTCAAAGCACTTCATGGCTACCGACGTGAGTGCTACAGGTCGGAAGTTATTTAGGCAGGTTTCCTTTGCTTCCTTGGGCACAGGGACTATGGTGGTCTGCTTGAAGCATGTAGGTATTACAAACTCGGTCAGGGAGAGGTTGAAAATGTCAGTGAAGACACATGCCAGTTGGTCTGCGCATGCTTTGAGTACACATCCTGGAAATCCATCTGGCCCTGCAGCTTTGTGAATGTTGACCTGTTTAACCTCTATATTATCCATTTCGTCATTCAGCCACGACTCAGTGAAACATAAGATATTACAGTTTTTAATGTCCCGTTGGTAGGATAATCTTGATCGTTGGCCAATGGAACGGATGGCAGTGGGAGTTTACTCGCTCTCCTACGAATTCTCAGATGGCAGCTAGACCTCAGCCCCCTTTTTCTCTGTCTTTTCTTCACGCAAATGATGGGGATTTCGGCCTGTTCCCGAGAAAGCAGTATATCTTTCGCATCCGACTCATGAACAGAAAAAGCTTCTTCCAGTTTGAGGTGAGTAATCGCTGTTCTGATGTCCAGAAGTTATTTTCAGTCATAAGAAACAGTAACAGCATTATTATGTACAAAATAAGTTTAAAAAACGAGCAAAATAGCACAGTTGGTTAGGAGCACTTAAAACGGCAGCCATCCTCTCCGGCACCATTTTATGTGGATCCCAGCCCCCGTCCCCAGAGGAGGTATTTATTGTAAATAAGAATTTGTTCTTCACTGACTTGCCAAGTTAAAGTTTCAATCCCCCCTCCCCCCAAAAAAAAAATCATGCATCATTTAGCTATTTTAAGTAGAATTTTAGGCCATTCTAGATTTTAAAAAATTGCCTTACTGCTTTTAGCTCGTGTAAACACATTGAATAATGCATTTATTGATGGAAACACAGATAGTCAAAAGATCTTGAATCAAATCAAATCAAGTTAGTGTTTTGAAGTGTCTGTCCTTTTGTCACACCCTGATCTGTTTCACCTGTCTTTGTGATTGTCTCCACCCACCTCCAGGTGTCACCTGTTTTCCTCATTAGTCCCTGGGTACTTATTCCTGTGTTCCCTGCTTGTCTGTTGCCACTTCGTCTTGTTTGTCATGTCAGCCAGTGTGGTCTTTCCCGGTCTCCTGCTGTTTCCTTCTCTCTGTTTTGCTAGTCCTCCCGGTTGAGACCCTTGCCTGTCTAGACTCTGAACCCGCCTACCTGACCATACTGCCTGCCCAGACCCCGAGCCTGCCTGCCACTCTACCTCCTGGACTCTGACCTGGTTTTGATCTTTTGCCTGTCCACGACCATTCTCTTGTCTACCCTTTGGAGTATTATAAATATCAGAGACTCAAACCCGCTGCCTCCTATGTCTGCATCTGGGTCTTACCTTGTGCCCTTATACCTTTATCTGAGAGATATAAAAAGCTAAATAAAAATGTTTTGCCATTAAATAACCTGTGTAACTTTAACGTGGAAATGCCTTATTTACTTCCCTAAATGTTTTGTCCCGTAAAGGGTTACCTTCAGATGAGTCCTTTTACACTTGCGGGGGTCGTAGAGCAATTTTCAGGTCACTCCTGATAAGGAAAAACGCTTTAGCTCTGCCACCTTCCACTGCAAATGCAGAAGGCTGACATCGGCGGAAGTGGTGGATTGAGACGCAGCCCTGCAAAAAAGATACTGTATCTCTAGCTTAAACTGACAGATGAGATTCTTTTATTATGCTAATTATTACGCCCCTGGTGCGACGCAAAGGTGTGGTGTGTGTGTGTGTGTGTGTATGTGTTTTGTGTGTGTGTGCGCGATGGTGACAGCTCTCTGCATACCTACTGTGTGCCTTTGACAGTGATCCTGTATGTCGCTGATTACTCCAGCTGCTTTAGGAATGCCCTGAGGGAAGACCCAGAGGCAGCAGAACTACAAAGACCAGCAGCCAAGGAAGCTCCCCGAGGGCATTTAAACTACAATTAGTGATCCGCACACAGCCGAGACACTGTCAAACGTCTTAACACTCACAGGCAGGCACACCCACCCAGCTGTACTGTAGAAACACACACACATAAAATGATCACCTCCACGCTGAGAATGAGGGGGAAATCCTGGCACCCACTCAGACTAGGGCCAGGGCAATACCCAACTAGCTCTCAAAGTCTCACGTCAGAATTAGACCATGTTTTTCAAACGTCAAATTTTGAGGTTAGGGTAAAGTTTAGGCATTAACTCCGAATGGTTAAGGTAAGGGTTGATTGCTGAATGCGAACATACAACATTTGTCACCAGAAGCAGATGCTTAACTTCTTGCGTCGAGCCATCCCGGATCCGGGATCGTGAATACAGCCTCAAGCTCATTACCATAACGCAACGTTAACTATTCATGAAAATAGCAAATGAAATGAAATTAATATGCTAGCTCTCAAGCTTAGCCTTTTGTAAACAACACTGTCATCTCAGATTTTCAAAATATGCTTCTCAACCATAGCAAAACAAGCATTTGTGTAACAGCTAGCGCAGCTAGTGTAGCATTTAGCATTAGCATTAGCAGGCAACATTTTCACAAAAACCAGAAAATCATTCAAATAAAATCATTACCTTTGAAGAACTTCAGATGTTTTCAATGAGGAGACTCTCAGTTAGATAGCAAATGCTCAGTTTTTCCTGAAAGATTATTTGTTTAGGAGAAATTGCTCCGTTTGGTGCGTCACGTTTGGCTACCAAAAAAACCCGAAAATTCAGTCTTCAAAACGCCAAACTTTTTTCCAAATGAACTCCATAATATCGACTGAAACATGGTAAACGTTGTTTAGAATCAATCCTCAAGGTGTTTTTCACATATCTCTTCATGATATATCGTTCGTTGAAAGCCTCCTCTCTCCTCTCAATCACTGGATGACTGTGTGCAGCTTGTAGATTACGCACCAATTTAGACAAAGGACACCGGGCGGACACCTGGTAAATGTAGTCTCTTATGGCCAATCTTCCAATGATATGCCTACAAATACGTCACAATGCTGCAGACACCTTGGAGAAACGATAGAAAGGGCAGGCTCATTCCCGGCGCATTCACAGCCATATAAGGAGACAATGGGAAACAGAGCTTCAAAAATTCTGCCATTTCCTGGTTGAAGTTTCAACTTGGTTTCGCCTGTAGCATGAGTTCTGTGGCACTCACAGATAATATCTTTGCAGTTTTGGAAACCTTAGAGTGTTATATTTCCAAAGCTGCCAATTATATGCATAGTCAAGCATCTTTTCGTGACAAAATATTGCGCTTAAAACGGGCACGTTTTTTATCCATAAATTAAAAGAGCGCCCCCTATATCCAAGAAGTTAACCCCATCCACAACACTCAAGCAAAACCAAAACCTACTTGATGGATACAGTGCTCAATGTTGCCTCTAGTGGCTGGTTTCCATGTCATCTCCCAACATCCTCTGACATGGATGGATGTCAAATACTAACTTGTATCATGTTTGACCTGGCTGTGAAACTGAGTCTTGGCAAGGAAACAAAACACGAAGCGGATTAACTTCTTTAGGAAAACAGCCCTAATGTTTGAAACAAACATCATTATGGTGTCATCCAGAGTCACATTTGATTTATTTTTCCAAGCTATAGCACACAATATTTTACATGCAGCAGGTTTATGTGTATTTTGTGTAGGTGTGTGTGCATGCGTGCGTGAGTGTGTGTGTGTGTGAGGTGTAGCGGTAGGGTGAATATTAAACACTGTTATTTTTACACATCATTATTATCCCAGTACAGCCCCATCTCCCTGACAACTACCTCCCTTTCTCCACTGCTTGTCACCATAACAACTAATCTACTGCAAATAGTGCTGCCTCCCTCTCTCTCTCTCTCCCTCTCCCTACCTCCCTCCTTCATTTCCTCTCCCTTTTTCTCACCATCTCCTCTTCCTCCATCTATCTGTTCTCTATTCGCTCATTCTTTCTCATCTCCATATCTTGATCCTTACCCACCGCAGATTCAGGTAGATCTTGTATCCAAAATACCCCCCTCCCCCTGCAGAGAAAGAAGCACAAATCGAGAGCTTGGGAATATAAGGTTCTATCTGCATTTTTGTCAAAATTGAGTTATTGACATAACCTTGTTCTGTTCAATGTTCTCTACCTATATAGTACTGGAAATACCCCAATTCATGTTAAGTTCAAAAGAATAGAAGATAGAAATAGCTGACACCATTCAAACCAATGTGGGTTCATAAATATAAAGCCAATTATTTAAGAATCATCTTTTTTTGTAGATAGAACCTTATTGTCCCAAGCGCTCGGAATGTACAGCAACTGAAATATAGAATATAATTGCGAAAACGCCTGTATCCCAATATCCATACCAGAATGCAATTCAGTATGCATGGCCAATATGTCATTCTAAGTAGTATGGTTGGATAATGGAATGCAAAGTCACCCAAAACCATACACTGCAGTCTAACCCAACAGTCTCTCTAAGTTTTTATGAAAGTAATTGAGATGTCAAAGCCACACTTTAAAGTAGCAGTATAATATCACACTGAGAATCAGAGATCAACTCGCCATGCCTGATTGGCTCCATGGTTTCTCAAGTGGCCTGATCTGCTGTGCGACTGGACTCGGAGGTTGACTCGCTGACCCGTGTGTGTTATTGAAAGTGAGATAGCCTGACAGCTTGATAGGCCTACTGCACTCGGGCATCTCAGGGATCAACTCGCCATTCTGAGGGGCTGTTAGAAGCAGGCATCAAGTCAATGGTTCCTTTGGCTGAGTGGTTCTGGGATATTCATGATTTGCCAAAACAGTAGTAGCGAGTTACTACACGGGGAATAGCTTAGGAAGGACATAGCACATACAGGGGAGAGCAGAGAGGGTGAATGAGCCAAGTAAAAGCAGAGGATCTCCTCTCCCATTGCAACTCATCCTCAGGCCATTGCTGTAAATAAGAATGTATTCTCAGTAGGGTTGGACATTTTGGGGAATATTCAGAGGTGGAAACTTTCTTTGGGAATTAATGGGAATATATGGGAATTAACGGGAATATATGCAAATTAATATTAATACCATTTAAATGTAGATGTTTTTTGCATTGGATATATTTACCATATGGAGACAGAAACCTTTTACCTTATCATAAGTAGACATCATTGCAAATGATTAAATCCTTCCAGTAGAAATTGAACTTTAATTAAATGAGTTGACTTCACATGGGATGATTTCCCTGAACAGCAAAAGAAAAGGAATATTGAATGATCCACAGTGATCCATCACTTCTCCCAAAAAAACGTTTTCAACATACATTTGAAAAATTATAGTCTAGAAACTAAAGCTTTGGTTGTCTTCCTCTCAGGCTTCCACTTCTTGAACATCCGACTCTGAGGCCTCATCGTCACTGTCACTTTCCAACCTTGTTGAGGCTGGCTCGTTGTCAGGCTCAAAAAGACTCAAATTTGCCCAGATGCCACCAATGTTTCAACCCTTGTATTGGTCAGCCTGTTGCGTGCTTTGGTGTGTGTGTTCCCCAGCAAGGACCAGTTGTGCTCTGAGGCGGCTGATGTTGGTGGGATTTGGAGGATGATGGAGGCAACAGGGGAAAGAGCCTCAGATCCACAAAGTCCCTTCACCAGGTGGCTGATGAGATATGTTGGCCCCACTGCCATATTGCATCTCGATCCCAAAGCACTTGCTTGGAAGTGTACTTCGCCAGACTGCCAAGAACCTTGCCCTCATCCAGGCCAAGGTGGCGAGACACGGTAGTGATGACACCATAGGCCTTGTTGATCTCTGCACCAGACAGGATGCTCTTGCCAGCATACTTAGGGTCCAATATGTACCCAGCGGTGTGTATGGGCTTCAGGCAGAAGTCTTCATGTTTTTTAATGTATTTCAGAACTGCAGTTTCCTCTGCTTGGAGCAACAGTGTAGTGGGCAGGGCAGTACGGATTTCTTCTCTTACATCTGCAAGCAGAGTCTGAACATCAGACAGGATTTCATTGTCTCCCTCCATCCTTGCAATGGCTACTGCTATAGGTTTCAGGAGTTTCAGGCTGCTTACCACTCTCTCCCAAAATACATCATCCAGGAGGATCCTCTTGATGCGGCTGTCCCTATCGGCAGACTGTGATATGGGAATTTCTTGGAGAGACTCCTTCCCCTCCAGGAGACTGTCAAACATGATGACAACACCACCCCAACAGGTGTTGCTGGACAGCTTCAATGTGGTGCTCTTATTCTTCTCACTTTGCTTGGTGAGGTAGATGTCTGTTATAAATTGATGACCCTTCACTTACCTAACCATTTTCTTTACTCTCTTGTAGAGTGTATCCATTGTTTTCAGTACCATGATGTGAGGTACTTGAGGAGCAGATTCAATGCATGAGCAGCACAGCCAATGGGTGTGATGTGAGGGTAGGACTCCTCCACTTTAGACCAAGCAGCCTTCATGTTCGCAGAACCAGTGCAAATACCTTCTGTAGTTCAAGGTCATTGACTGCCTACAGCTCATCTGCAATGTAGAGACCAGTGTGTATGTTGCATGCTGTTTCTGTGCTCTTGTAGAATACTGGTTGAGGGGGAGATGTAGTTTAATTATTCCTTGCCCACGCACATTCGACCACCCATCAGAGATGATTGCAATACAGTCTACTTTCTCTATGATTTGCTTGACCTTCACATGAACTCTGTTGAACTCTGCATCCAGCAAATGAGTAGATACACCCCTCCAACCAGACATGGTTTATGCTGGGTGAAGAACATTCAGAAGTCTCTTCCAATACACATTGGCTGTGAGCATCAGAGGTGAACCAGCTGCATACACAGCTCGATCAATCAGCATTGCTATGACTAAGTTCCTCCATTGAGTCAAACAAACTTCTGATTCCAGGAGGACCATTAGCTGTTGCTATCGACAAGGTGTCTGATTCATCATTTTCACCTCAAATAGAAGTAGAGGGACTTTTGTCAGAGGTTTCTTGTTGTGTGCGCTGAGGGAACTTTATGCACTCAGCCAGATGATTCTGCATCTTTGTTGCATTCTTTACATATGATTTGGCACAGTATTTGCAAATATACACAGCTTTTCCTTCTACATTTGCTGCAGTGAAATGTCTCCACACATCAGATAGTGCCAGTGGCATTTTCCTGTAAAGATTAGAAAACAATGAGTAAATAAAACAAAAAAAACAAATACAATTCCATGTACAGATAAATAGTTAAGCATTTAGATTAACCAACTCCTTTGTAAGATACATGTTTTACAATGAAACATGTATGGAACAGGTGATTTGGCACCCCTCAGTTAGCAGGCTCCAACAAGCTAAAAACCCACATGGTAGCAAAAACTAACTAGCAGATATTGTTAACAAGTTAGAAATGATTTAAAGACATTTTGCTGTAGGATACTATTTAGTCGTTAACAAAAAAGCATGTATGTCATATAAAATATATTCACCCCACACAGTATTGTAATCAAAACTTACCAGAAAGCATGTAGTCCTTGGCTCAGACAGTGTAGTAGTGTGGGCTCAATAGCATCTCATTAGTGTGCAAGATCTTGAAACTCAGCTGTTCATGTGATGGAAGACCGCACTGCACTGCAAGACAAAAAATATCCCACAAACAAAGGTTCACTGTTGTAAGCTAACTTTTTTTGATGAATTTAAGCAAAATTCCCCAAATTCCCGGGCTTGACTTCCTATGAAAAATGTCTGTAAAATTTTTTGAAATTTACCGGAAAGTTTGCAACCCTAATTCTCAGTCAAAGGTTGAAGAAAGGCATGTCTAAATGAATATATGCAATCCACTCTGCACTTAGATGAGGGACAATCAATCACTTTAATATTACATAGAAAACCAGAATGTCAGATTTAGTACCATCACTCATATATGGGAGGACAGTATTGAATGCTCACTTCTTTTTCCGTCTTTTCTTCTATCCTGCCTCTCCTTCTCCCCTCCTGCCATATCTTCATCACTAACCTACACGAGGTCACCTTTAAGCACCGGTTCTCTCTCCTCTCCCCTCTTCTCCAATCTTCTTCCTCTTTCTCTCTGTCTCTCTTTATCTCAGGCCGTTACTCTCCTCCTGGTAGAATGGATGTGTGTAAACAGGTGTGTGTGTGTGTGTGTGTGTCAGACAGTGGATGTATTGACACTATTGAGCCTCTAAAGTGCCACGTTTACCTTCTTACTGGGCCAAAGCCTGATGGACGTTCATGCACCAAGATCACAGACAGCATAGCTTCCTTTCTGCTTGTAAACATATTTAGGAAAACAAGTTTGTGTGTGTGTTATTCTCCTTGGTCTTCTCTTTGCTGTGTGTGTTTGTGTGAAATGCAGCCGGCTTCATTAAGAGGTTGTTTTAAGCCTCCACAGCTTAACGTTATTTACATTTCCATTATTCCACCGTTACCGGGAAGAAACGGCATGGCATCCAGCGCTGTTCAGGACATTAGACAAGCTCCATTCTCAAAGCTAACGGATTAACAGAATTGAGAAGGCTGATACAGGGAGGCACAGAGAGAGAGAAGGAGAAGAAAAAACAATATGGGAAATGGAAAGAGAAAGAGAGGAAAATATGTAGAAAGACAGGGAGGGAACTATGAAGAGAGATATGGAAGGAGACATTAATAAAACATTTAAAAAGAGTTGCCGAGGGAGATGTAGAGGGAGAGAGAGATGAAGATAGAGAGATGTAGAGAAAAAGGAATGTACATGAGAGAGACTTTACTTGTTTTGGCAATGTTAACATTGTTTTGGCAATGCCAATAAATCCCCTTGAATTGAATGGAATTGAGAGAGAGAGACATGGAAGGAGACATCAATAAAAATAAAAAAAGTTGCAGAGGGAGAGATGTAGAGGGAGAGATGGCTGACTTTTTGTTTTTAATGAAACATTCTCATTTCATTAAAACCTTACCCCCCCACTTAACATAAAATGCCAAATGATATCCTGTACTGCATACATGTACCATACTCACCTTTCCCTCTACCACATGATACAAAAACACACCACACATCACAATAAACAATAAACCTCACCACTTCTACAACCGTAAACAGAAAATTCAACAGAACACATTTGGCCTTTTCCTTATTTGAATACCTGTACCCCATTATAAACATGCCAACAGTAAAAACCACCCCCAACCTCTCACACAGACATTACAACAGAGACATTAATGGCATTAACCTCTTGAAACTAGGGGGCACTATTTTCATTTTTGGAAAAATAACGTTCCCAAAGTAAAAGGGCTATTTTTCAGGACCAGATAATAGAATATGCATATACAGTGGGGCAAAAAAGTATTTAGTCAGCCACCAATTGTGCAAGTTCTCCCACTTAAAAATATGAGAGACGCCTGTAATTTTCATCATAGGTAATCTTCAACTATGACAGACAAAATGAGAAAAGAAATCCAGAAAATCACATTGTAGGATTTTTTATGAATTTAATGAAATTGTGGTGGAAAATAAGTATTTGGTCAATAACAAAAGTTTATCTCAATACTTTGTTATATACCGTTTGTTGGCAATGACAGAGGTCAAACGTTTTCTGTAAGTCTTCACAAGGTTTTCACACACTGTTGCTGGTATTTTGGCCCATTCCTCCATGCAGATCTCCTCTAGAGCAGTGATGTTTTGGGGCTGTTGCTGGGCAACACGGACTTTCAACTCCCTCCAAATATTTTCTATGGGGTTGAGATCTGGAGACTGGCTAGGCCACTCCAGGACCTTGAAATGCTTCTTACGAAGCCACTCCTTCGTTGCCCGGGCGATGTGTTTGGGATCATTTTCTGTAAGTCTCATCATCAACTGACACTAATTAGCATAACGCAAAGAGGGGAACTCCAACCCCCCCCCCCCCATTCAGCTGAAAAGGTGGCACAGGGAATTCAAAAATATTCTTTAGAAATATTTAACTTTCACACATTAACAAGTCCAATACAACATGTATTTATTTTAGACCACCACCAAATCAAAGGGAAAACGCAGCCATTTTTTTCCAGCCAAAGATAAGAGTCACAAAAGCAGGATTATAGATAAAATGAATCACTAACCTTTTGAAAATCTTCATCAGATGACACTCATATGACATGTTACACAATACATGTATGTTTTGTTCGATAATATGCATATTTATATCCACAAATCTCGGTTTACATTGACGCCATGTTCAGAAATGCCTCCAAATTATCCGGAGGAATTATAGAAAGCTACGCCAGATAACAGAAATACTCATCATAAACTTTGACTAGAGATACATGTTCTACATATAATTAAAGATACACTGGTTCTTAATGCAACCGCTGTGTCAGATTTTTTAAAAACGTTGTGGAAAAAGCCTACCATGCAATAATCTGAGACAGCGCTCAGACGTATTTCTCCGCCATGTTGGAGGCAACAGAAATATGAAATTGCATCATAAATATTCCCTTACCTTTGATGATCTTTCATCAGAATGCAGTGCAAGGAGTCCTAGTTCCACAATAAATCGTTGTTTTGTTCCATAATGTCCAATACTAGTGTCCAATTAGCTGCATTTGCTACCACTTTCAGCTCACGTGCTCAAAAGCTGATGCCGGTCCAGGACAACTCGCACGAAAACTTGAAAAAGATATATTCCAGGTCGAATAAACTGGTCAAACTAAGTAGAGAATCAATCTTCAGGACGTTATTTTCATATATATCCAATAACGTTCCAACCGGATCATACGTTTTCAGTTACAGCCAAATGGAACGACGGTAGCACCCACAGAGAAATGCGCCACAGGAAAATGGCATTCTGTCGGGACAGTGACTATTTCCCCTCCCATTCGGTCAAAGTTCACAGCAAAAGCTCCATTCCACTTTCTACTGAATGAGGACATCTAGTGGAAGGCGTAGGAAGTGCTACCAGATCCATATCTTGTTGGGAAAGGAGGGGGCGTTGACTTCAAAGTTGACCCACATTCAGAATTTCACTTCTTGTTTGGAAGATTGCCTGCCCTATGAGTTCTGTTATACTCACAGACATAATTCAAACCGTTTTAGAAACTTCAGAATGTTTTCTATCCAATAGTAATATGCATATATTGGCAATCTAGGACAGAGTAGGATGCAGTTCACTATGGGCACGCAATTCATCCAAAGTGGAAATACTGCCCCCTATCCTCAACAAGTTTTAATCACCCTGTCATCTCAGAATGTGAAATTATGCTTTACAGCCAAAGCAAGACAATCATTTGTGTAAGTTTATCGATAGCCTAGCATAGCATTATGCCTAGCTAGCAGCAGGCAGCTTGGTCACGAAAATCAGAAAAGCAATCAAATTAACTCGTTTACCTTTGAGCTTCGGATGTTTTCAATCACAAGACTCCCAGTTAGATAGCAAATGTTCCTTTTTTCCATAAAGATTATTTTTGTAGCCGAAATACCTCTGTTTGTTCTTCACATTTGGCTGAGAAATCGACCGGAAATTGCGATCACGACAACGCCGAAAAATATTCCAAATTAGATCCATAATATCGACAGAAACATGGCAAATGTTTTTTATAATCAATCCTCAAGGTGTTTTTCAAATATCTATTCGATAATATATCAATTGGGTCTGTTGGCTTCTTAGTAGGAGCGAGAGAAACAATGGCCGCATTTGTCTATTACGCACAAATCACTCTGAGAGCCACCAGGTGACCACTGACGCAATGTTGTCGCTCACGCTCATTTTTCAAAATAAAAGCCTGAAACTATGTCTTGTGACACTAGACACATTAGGGAAGCCATAGAAAAAATAATCTGGTTGATATCCCTTTCACTGCTCAATAGGGACGCATAGGAACGCAGAGGTTTCTAAATAAGAGTCACTTCCTGATTGGATTTTTCTCAGGCTTTCGCCTGCAATATCAGTTCTGTTATACTCACAGACAATATTTTTACAGTTTTGGAAACTTTAGAGTGTTTTCTATCCTAAGCTGTCAATGATATGCATATTCTATTTATTCTTATTATTTATTTATTATATGCATATTCTATTATCTGGTCCTGAAAAATAGCCTGTTTACTTTTGGAACGTTATTTCACCAAAAATGAAAATAGTGCCCCCTAGATTCAAGAGGTTAAATGTGTACTGTTAATTTTTATTGTTTATTTCACTTTTGTATATGATCTACCTCACTTGCTTTGGCAATGTTAACATGTGTTTCGTATGCCAATAAAGCCCCTTGAATTGAATTGACAGGGAAAGCAAGAGAGAGACATGGAAGGAGATATGAATAAAAAAAAGTTGGCGTGGGAGATGTAGATGGAGAGATGTAGTGGGAGAGATGAAGATAGAGAGACATAGAGAAAAAGGAATGTACATGAGAGAGAGAGACTTCACTTGCAATGTTAACATATTTTTTATGTATCTTTATTTAACTAGGCAAGTCAGTTAAGAACAAATTCTTATTTTCAATGACGGCCTAGGAACAGTGTTTTAACTGCCTGTTCAGGGGCAGAATGACAGACTTGTACCTTGTCAGCTCAGGGATTTGAACTTACAACCTTCCGGTTACTAGTCCAACGCTCTAACCACTAGGCTACCCTATGTTTCCCATGCCAATAAAGCCCCTTGAATTGAATTGAGTGAGTGAGTGAGTGAGCGAGAGAGAGAGAGAGAGAGAGAGAGAGATACAGTATATAGAGGTAGGAAATTAGCTTGTATACAGTATAGTGTGTGTCTCCTTGCTGTATAGTGGGCTCAGAGGCCCTCTAGTAGACGTCTTCTGATTCACTGAATTTTATCAATACAACCCTGGGTCTCCTCTCTTACTTCATGGACCTCACTATGTTGACTCTACAATGGAAGGCACGATCAAACACTGTGTGTGTGTGTGTGTGTGTGTGTGTGTGTGTGTGTGCACGAATGCATACATGTGGATGTGTGTGCGTGTTTCAGTTTTTGCATGTGAGTATGTCAATGAATAAGTGTGTATATGTGAATATGTGTTTGTGTGTGTCTGTGTCTATTCCTACTAGCTGTGCTCCATAGAAGCATTCATCTTGTGAAAATGCTAATGTCAGATTAGCCTGAGGGTATTCCTTGGGCCTCACCACTCCAAAACTGCCTTTCACTACCAATCATTGGCATCCTCACTCCCTTTCAAGCCCCTCACATGGCATTCTGGATGGCATCCCCCCTGCCCCTTGCTCTACTCTGGGAATAAAATATACAATTATCACAGGAATTAAGAACAAAGACAGTTCCTTTCATGTATACTTTGAAGGATTTTCCATACCAAAACGTTGGGAATATCTCAATCTCATTGGTCCAGGGAGCCTTGGTCAGTTGGAATGAAGGTTGATTGGACTGATTATTCTGGAATACAGGATTTTCCTTGGGGAACTAAAGTGAGCCAAGGAGTGAGGAAGGAAGGTATCCTGAGACAGGATTGGGGACTCAACACATACACACACCCTATTCCTGATATAGTACACTACCTTTGACTAGAACCGTTACTTGTTATAGTGCAGTACATTTCAGCAGAACCTATTCACATGACATTACAGTACACTACTTTTGACCAGTAGAAACCTACAGGGGAGAAACAGAGAATAGATTATATCTATCAGAGATCGAAAGAGAGAGATGCAACACAATTAGATGAACCAAATCATGATAAAACAAAAAGATAATTACTTGACACATTGGAAAGGATTAGCAAAAAAAACTGAGCAAACTAGAATCCTATTTGGCTCTAAACAGAGAGTACACAGTGGCAGAATACCTGACCACTGTGACTGACTCAAACTTAAGGAAAGCTTTGACTATGTACAGACTCAGTGAGCATAGCCTTGCTATTGAGAAAGGCCGCCATAGGCAGACCTGGCTCTCAAGAGAAGACAGTCTGTGTACACACTGCCCACAAAATGAGGTGGAAACTGAGGTGCACTTCGTAACCTCCTGCCAAATGTATGACCATATTAGAGAACCCTTGAACTTTGCGACCTTTTGCCACATTTCAGGCTTCAAACATATAGATATATATATGTAGATATAAAACTGTATTTTTTTGTGAAGAATCAACAACAAGTGGGACACAATCATGAAGTGGAACGACATTTATTGGATATTTCAAACTTTTTTAACAAATCAAAAATTGGGCGTGCAAAATTATTCAGCCCCCTTAAGTTAATACTTTGTAGCACCACCTTTTGCTGCGATTACAGCTGTAAGTTGCTTGGGGTATGTCTCTATCAGTTTTGCACATCGAGAGACTGAAATTTTTTCCCATTCCTCCTTGCAAAACAGCTCGAGCTCAGTGAGGTTGGATGGGGAGCATTTGTGAACAGCAGTTTTCAGTTCTTTCCACAGATTCTCGATTGGATTCAGGTCTGGACTTTGACTTGGCCATTCTAACACCTGGATATGATTATTTTTGAACCATTCCATTGTAGATTTTGCTTTATGTTTTGGATCATTGTCTTGTTGGAAGACAAATCTCCGTCCCAGTCTCAGGTCTTTTGCAGACTCAATCAGGTTTTCTTCCAGAATGGTCCTGTATTTGGCTCCATCCATCTTCCCATCAATTTTAACCATCTTCCCTGTCCCTGCTGAAGAAAAGCAGGCCCAAACCATGATGCTGCCACCACCATGTTTGACAGTGGGGATGGTGTGTTCAGGGTGATGAGCTGTGTTGCTTTTGCGCCAAACATAACGTTTTGCATTGTTGCCAAAAAGTTCAATTTTGGTTTCATCTGACCAGAGCACCTTCCACATGTTTGGTGTGTCTCCCAGGTGGCTTGTGGCAAACTTTAAACGACACTTTTTATGGATATCTTTAAGAAATGGCTTTCTTCTTGCCACTCTTCCATAAAGGCCAGATTTGTGCAATATACTACTGATTGTTGTCCTATGGACAGAGTCTCCCTCCTCAGCTGTAGATCTCTGCAGTTCATCCAGAGTGATCATGGGCCTCTTGGCTGCATCTCTGATCAGTCTTCTCCTTGTATGAGCTGAAGGTTTAGAGGGACGGCCAGGTCTTGGTAGATTTGCAGTGGTCTGATACTCCTTCCATTTCAATATTATCGCTTGCACAGTGCTCCTTGGGATGTTTAAAGCTTGGGAAATCTTTTTGTATTCAAATCCGGCTTTAAACTTCTTCACAACAGTATCTCGGACCTGCCTGGTGTGTTCCTTGTTCTTCATGATGCTCTCTGCGCTTTTAACGGACCTCTGAGACTATCACAGTGCAGGGGCATTTATACGGAGACTTGATTACACACAGGAGGATTGTATTTATCATTAGTCATTTAGGTCAACATTGGATCATTCAGAGATCCTCACTGAACTTCTGGAGAGAGTTTGCTGCACTGAAAGTAAAGGGGCTGAATAATTTTGCACGCCCAATTTTTCAGTTTTTGATTTGTTAAAAAAGTTTGAAATATCCAATAAATGTCGTTCCACTTCATGATTGTGTCCCACTTGTTGTTGATTCTTCACCAAAAAATACAGTTTTATATCTTTATGTTTGAAGCCTGAAATGTGGCAAAAGGTCACAAAGTTCAAGGGGGCCGAATACTTTCTCAAGGCACTGTATTTCCCTCAGATTACACAGATCCACAAAGAATTCAAAAACAAACCCAATTTTGATTAACTCCCATATCTATTGGGTGAAATACCACAATGCAATCACAGCAGCAAGATTTGTGACCTGTTGCCACAAGAAAAGGGCAACCAGTGAAGAACAAACACCATTTTAAATACAACCCATATTTATGTTTATTTACTTTCCCTTTTGTACTTGAACTATTTGCACATAATATGACATTTGTAATGTCGTCATTATTTTGGAACTTTTGTGAGTGTATCTAGTTTGCTTTGGCAATGTTAACATCAAATTGGTCACATACACATACACATGGTTAGCAGATGTTAATTAGAGTGTTGTGAAATGCTTGTGCTTCTAGTTCCGACAATGC
Source organism: Oncorhynchus tshawytscha (assembly GCF_018296145.1). NCBI lineage: Eukaryota > Metazoa > Chordata > Actinopteri > Salmoniformes > Salmonidae > Oncorhynchus > Oncorhynchus tshawytscha. The sequence continues at coordinate 23,171,135 of NC_056454.1, read as the reverse complement.
AGTAATATCTAACAAGTAATCTAACAAATTCACAACAACTTCCTTATACACACAAATGTAAAGGATGAATAAGAATATGTACGTATACATATATGGATGAGTGATGGCCGTACGGCATAGGCAAGATGCAGTAGATGGTATAGAGCAGTATATACATATGAGGTGAGTGATGTAGGATATGTAAACATTATTAAAGTATCGTTATTTAAGGTGACTAATGACACCTTTTATTTAAGGTGACTGTGATACCTTTATTAAGTCCATTTATTAAAGTGGCCAGAGATTTGAGTCCGTATGTTGACAACAGCCTCCCTCTATTAGTGATAACAGTCTGATGGCCTTAAGATAGAAGCTGTTTTTCAGTCTCTCGATCCCAGCTTTGATGCACCTGTACTGAACTTGCCTTCTGGATGATAGCGGAGTGAACAGGCAGTGGCTCGGGTGTCCTTGATGATCTTTTTGGCTTTCCTGTGACATCGGGTGCTGTAGGTGTCCTGGAGGGAAGGTAGTTTGCCCCCAGTGATGCGTTGTGCAGACCGCACTACCCTCTGGAGAGCCTTGCGGTTGAGGGCGATGCAGTTGCCGTACCAGGCGGTGATACAGCCCGACAGGATGCTCTCGATTGTGCATATGTAAAAGTTTGTGAGTGTTTTAGGTGACAAGCCAAATTTCTTCAGCCACATGAGGTTGAAGAGGCACTGTACTATGGTGTTAAATGCTGAGCTGTAGTCAATTAACTTATTCTTATATAGGTATTCCTCTTGTCCAGATGGGATAGGGCAGTGTGCACTGGGATGGCTATTGTATCGTCTGTGGACCTATTGGGGAAGTAAGCAAATGGGTCTAGGGTATCAGGTAGGGTGGAGGTGATATGATCCTTGACTAGTCTCTCAAAGCACTTCATGATGACAGAAGTGAGTGCAATGGGGCGATAGTCATTTAGTTCAGTTACCTTAGCTTTCTTGGTAACAGGAACAATAGTGGCTATATTGAAGCATGTGGGGACAACAGACTTAGATAGGGATTGATTGAACATGTCTGTAAACACACCAGCCAGCTGGTCTGCGCATGCTCTGAGGATGTTGCTAGGGATGCCATCTGGGCCAGCAGCCTTGCGAGGGTTAACCTCCCTGGGATATGTGGGACGCTAGCATCCCACCTCGTCAACAGCCAGTGAAATTGCAGGGCGCAAAATTCAAACAACAGAAATCTCATAATTAAAATACCAAAAACATACAAGTATTGTACACCATTTTAAAGATAAACTTATTGTTAATCCAGCCAGTGTTTGATTTCAAAAAGGCTTTACGGTGAAAGCACACCTTGCGATTTTGTTAGGTCAACACTTAGCCACAGAAAACCATATAGCCATTTTCAAAAGAAGGAGAGGTGTCACAAAATACAGAAATAGCGTTAAAATGAATCACTAACCTTTGATGATCTTCACCGGATGGCACTCCCAGGACTCCATGTTGGACAATAAATGTGTGTTTTGTTCGATAAAGTCCATCATTTATGTCCAAATTCCTCCTTTTTGTTGGCGTCTTTAGTTCACAAATCCAAATTCACAAGGCGCAGGCACTTAGTCCAGATGAAAAGTCAAAACAGTTCCATTACAGTTCGTAGAAACATGTCAAATGATGTATATAATCAATCTTTAGACTGAATATCATAAATCTTCAATAATATTCCAACCGGACAATTCCTTTGTCTTTAGAAATGAAAGGGAACGCAGCTCGCTCTCACGGCTGCGCGCAAGACCTAGCTCATGGCATTCTGCCAGACACCTGGTTCAAACAGCTCTCATTCTCTCCCCCTTCATAGTAGAAGCCTGAAACAAGGTTCTAAAGACTGCTGACATCTAGTGGAAGCCTTAGGAAGTGCAATCGGACCCCATTTACACTGTATATTGGATAGACAAAGACTTAACCTACAAACCTCAGGATTTCCCACTTCCTGGTTGGATTTTGTCTCAGGTTTTTGCCTGCCATATGAGTTATGTTATACTCACAGACATCATTCAAACTGTTTTAGAAACTTCAGTGTTTTTTCTATCCAAATCTACTAATTCTATGCATATTCTAGGTTCTGGGCCTGAGTAGCAGGCAGTTTACTCTGGGCACCTTATTCATCCAAGCTACTCAATACTTCCCCCCCCAGTCCCAAAGAAGTTAACACGTTTAAATGTTTTACTCATGTTGGCCACGGAGAAGGAGAGCTCACAGGCTTTGATAGCAGGCCGGGTCAGTGGCACTGTATTGTCCTCAAAGCGAGCAAAGAAGTTCTAAAGACTGTTGACATCTGCTGGAAGCCTTGGGAAGTGCAATCTCGTGTCTCTACTTTGTCTCTATACTGACGCTTTGCTTGTTTGATTGCCTTGCAGAGGGAATAGCTGCACTGTTTGTATTCGGTCATGTTTCCAGTTGCCTTGCCATGATTAAAAGCTGTGGTTCGTGCTTTCAGTTTTGCTCGAATCAATCCACAGTTTCTGGTTAGGAAACCTTTTAATAGTCACAGTGGGTACGACATCTTCGATGCACTTGCTAATAAACTTGCTCACTGAATCAACGTATACATCAATCTTGTTGTCTGAGTCTATTCAGAACATATCCCAGTCCACCAATTGGTCAGATCAGCATTGGACAAACCTGAGAATGGGTGTTTCCTGTTTTAGTTTCTGTCTATAGGCTGGGAGCAACAAAATGGAGTCATGGTCAGATTTGCCGAATGCAGGGCGGGGGAGGGCTTTGTATGCATTGCGGAAGTTAGAGTAGCAATGATCCAGAATGCTAGCAGCCCATGTCGCGCATTCGATATGCTGATAGAATTTAGGAAGTCTCGTTCTCAGGTTAGCTTTGTTAAAATCCCCGGCTACAATAAATGCAGCATCAGGATGTATGGTTTCTAGTTTACATAGAGTCCAGTGAAGTTCTTTCAGGGCCAATGAGGTATCTGCTTGGGGGGGATATACATGGCTGTGACTATAATCGAAGACAATTCTCTTGGAAGATAATGCGGTCAGCATTTGATTATAAGGAATTCTAGGACAGGTGAACAAAAGGACTTAAGATCCTGGAGGTTGTTGTGATTACACCATGAGTCGTTAATCATAAGGCATACACCCCCGCTCTTCTTAACAGAGAGATGTTAGTTTCTGTCGGCGCGATGCATGAAGAAACCGGGTAGCTGTACAATTGTTGGAAAATGTACTTTGTGTCATGCACAAAGTAGATGTCCTAACCGACTTGCCAAAACTATAGTTTGTTGACCTCTCTGGGATCGTTCGGGACGCTAGTGTCCCACCTCGCCAACAGCCAGTGAAATTGCAGGGCGCCAAATTCAAAACAACAGAAATCTCATAATTAAAATTCCTCAACCATACAAGTATTTTACACCATTTTAAAGATACACTTCTCGTTAATCCAACCACAGTGTCCGATTTCAAAAAGGCTTTTCGGCGAAAGCAGAACATATCATTATGTTAGGTCAGCAACTATTCACAGAAAGCATTCAGCGATTTTCCAACCAAAGAGAGGTGTCACAAAAAGCAGAAATATAGATAAAATTAACCACTAACCTTTGACGATCTTCATCAGATGACACTCCCAGGACTCAATGTTACACAATACATGTATGTTTTGTTCGATAAAGTTCATATTTATATCCAAAAACCTGTTTATTTTGGCGCGTTTTTGTCACAATGAAAAACGAGTTTTAATGACTCCAACCTAAGCGTATGTAAACTTCCGACTTCAACTGTAAGTAGTTATAACGTCATAACGAGTCAAGCACAAAATGTTCAATTGAGAGAAATATGTTAGTTAACGGTTGTGCATATTTTTTGTCATTAAGTTAATTTACGGAAATTGCTATTTCTGTCATTTCCAATACCTGGTGTATCAAACTCCATTCTGTGAATGATGCTGTGTCTGCATGTATGTATTACAATTATACGCTTCAACAGTGTTTACCACTCCTGCTCCTGGGACATCAATGATTACACATTGTAACTATGCAAAAGACTAGAAACATGATTTTGTAATTCATATCTACAGAATAAAAAACAGTACATCCTGCCAGCATGCCCACATGCGTGCTGAATGACGTGTGAAAGAGAGCAAGGAACGAGATGGGAGTAACAATCCAGGCTATTTGCTCTGAGACCTGCATAATAATGCAATGAAACAAGCAGGGAACAGGTTTCGAACCTTCAACAATCTAGCCCGAAGTCCAGTACGCTATCGACTGTGCCCAAATGTATTAATTGGGGTTGGGGCCGATTGTGGCTAAAAACACTATCAATTGGAACCTTTAAACATGTGGAAAGGGGGAAAAGTATTATTATTAGTTTTTCACAAGCGCAGCAGGATGGGCTATTAGCTGAACAATAGACAATTCAACCTTTACTAAAGAATTGTCTAAAAGCCGAGCTAGGTGTGAATCCCCCCGCCCCAACTTGCAACAAATAATTTGTATCTATCTTTCCTTATCTACCTAGACACATATCTACCTACACACGGTTAATGTTCTGAAAAAAAAACATATCTATGGTTCGAATTCAGGCTGTATCACATGCAACCGTGATTGGGAGTGCCATAGGGCGGCGCACAATTGGCCCAGTGGGGTTGGCCAGGGTAGGCCTTCATTGGCCGGGGCCGGCTGGTGCTGAAAATATAGCTACCTTGTTATGCAAGTGTTGCACAGCAACAGATGGAGAAAACCTACCCCAGTCGAGCAATTCATTTCAACAATAATCTGCATTTGAGTTTGACTTTACAAACAACAAAAGGGCTTAATTGGAGTCAATTTCTTCTGAGCCTAGACCTATATAAATGAACTTAACCTGCTGAGGTAGACTATGAGGCTTTATTAGGCCTACTTACAATTGCAACTGGTCAAAAATGTAGCATCCTACAGAAAACAATTATTTAAAGAAAAAATATCTGCACGTTCGATCTAAACAATGTAACTAATAATTAAAAGTGCACATTTGTAAATCCCAAACTCTAAAAGTAATTGGAAAGGTAGATACATTTATTGTGTTACACATAATGTGTAAGCAAGATTATAACAAGATGCTGTGTTTTTATTTACAGTAGTGGTGGACAACTGGAGGCATTTTGGAAACAGGTTTTCAAACACTTGTTTTTCACAACTGTAGCAGGTGTCACCCATCATGCAAATGTTTCCTATTAGCAGGACAATAAACTTGTTATAACCTGGTTACTGTTGGGAAAAATCGCCCAACTTGCAATGTATTCAATGCTTAAGTACTCTAAGGTGTTACATTTCTATTTATTCAGCAACATCTTTATGCTGTTGTTAATTTAATTAAATAACAAGAAAAAAGACATTCAAAAGCAGATGTTTATATAAACTACATTTTAGTCGCATTTCCACCCAGCTGCACGACCACAGGTAAAACCTTGCTGAGATGATCAATGTATTTGTTGCATTGTTGTATTGTCAATTTCTCTAGCCAAAACATCTTGATGGCCTTGACCAGCTTATCTTTGAGCAAATTGCTCAAGGGCCACGGTTGATTCGTCTGTGAAGATGACATTATTGAATTGCCAGCTTTGATCCATGCCTGGGCCTGCAAGATGCAAAAGTTCTTTGTTTGTCAGACGAATCATTGGGTTGAAACTACAGAACAGTACAAAACAAGAGAACACACATGGTTAATGTTCTGGTCATTTTTTTAAATGTGAAAATGTGCAGCATACAGTAAAGACCAGCAGTTGATTTATTTAAGCATTATTAGGCCTACGTTAAAGTACCGCAGCCTACTGTACCTGTTCATTTTCCTGGGCTTTCAAGTTTGGCATAAAACAGGCATTTGATGAGTGTTTGTGAATAGCACTGTCTGTGACCACAATCCCCAAGTCTACCAGTATTTTCGAAATGTTTTCAGTACATTTTCCGTTCCTCATGAAAGCCCTAATCTGCTCACTTAAATGAATAGAGATCCTGGTCATGGTGCTACAGTATAATCGAAGTGAGGACAATCTGCAATCTGCTGTATACTTATAGCCTATTGTAACCTGAAAGTCAGACCTTTCCTCACCCCGCCCAAAACTCCACCCTTAACACAGTTACCATTCAAAAATGAGATGTTAATAAAAACAATCTAATTGCGACCAAAGAGAACAGACAAAATGGACATTGTTTTCATCAAGCCAGCTTCTTTCTATGGTGCTACCCATTCCAGGGTTAGGACCCCAACCACCAGCTTCTTTCTATGGTGCTACCCGTTCCAGGGTTAGGACCCCAACCACCAGCTTCTTTCTATGGTGCTACCCGTTCCAGGGTTAGGACCCCAACCACAAGCTTCTTTCTATGGTGCTACCCGTTCCAGGGTTAGGACCCCAACCACCAGCTTCTTTCTATGGTGCTACCCGTTCCAGGGTTAGGACCCCAACCACCAGCTTCTTTCTATGGTGCTACCCGTTCCAGGGTTAGGACCCCAACCACCAGCTTCTTTCTATGGTGCTACCCGTTCCAGGGTTAGGACCCCAACCACCAACTTCTTTCTATGGTGCTACCCGTTCCAGGGTTAGGACCCCAACCACCAACTTCTTTCTATGGTGCTACCCGTTCCAGGGTTAGGACCCCAACCACAAGCTTCTTTCTATGATGCTACCCGTTCCAGGGTTAGGACCCCAACCACAAGCTTCTTTCTATGGTGCTACCCGTTCCAGGGTTAGGACCCCAACCACCAGCTTCTTTCTATGGTGCTACCCGTTCCAGGGTTAGAACCCAAACCACAAGCTTCTTTCTATGGTGCTACCCGTTCCAGGGTTAGGACCCCAACCACCAACTTCTTTCTATGGTGCTACCCGTTCCAGGGTTAGGACCCCAACCACCAACTTCTTTCTATGGTGCTACCCGTTCCAGGGTTAGGACCCCAACCACCAACTTCTTTCTATGGTGCTACCCGTTCCAGGGTTAGGACCCCAACCACCAGCTTCTTTCTATGGTGCTACCCGTTCCAGGGTTAGAACCCAAACCACAAGCTTATTTCTATGGTGCTACCCGTTTCAGGGTTAGAACCCCAACCACCAGAGGACTTTAAAATGAGCCGGAGCTGAGAGGATCAAAAGAACTAAAGGTATTTTAGTTTCAGAGCATTTTATATATGTATAAAAAAGAGAAGGTATATAGCCTATCAATGTGTAGGCACACTGTATGATACAATCGATAATTGTGTACTAAAAACTTGAATGTGTTTTTGCAGGGCTTACAACCATGCTGACAACCATCCGTGGAGATCAGTGGATAAAGGGCTGTACAACGGGCCGCACCGAAAAAAACGCATGGTTGCCAAGAAAGCGATTAGTTAAGCTAGATTCTTAAAATGTGTACGCAGCATTTGTGTGTTGGAGTCACTTTTAATTCTTAATTGATCTACCGTTTCTATCTTAGGCCACTGTAATCGATGGGGGCTCAGGGCCGTACCATTCTGCTCATCTGATGAAGTTGCTCATGGGTGAGATTCACACTTTGAAGACTGAGATTGAGTCATTGAAGGCAGACCATCAGAAAGAGAAACATTATCTGAGGGCAGAGATACAGGCGACAGCTGATGCATTGGTCCAGAGCCAGGTAGTATTGTCAGAGAGTCACTCCTCATTAGCGGAGAGTCAGGCGGAGATGTGTAACCGAAGAGAGATACCACGAGTAGGCAGAGAATTCAAACTGGGATGGATCCCGAGGCAAATGTAGCTTACCAGTGAACCTCCGGGTGTTCATCATTAATACTGTGTCTCAGAAGTTTCCGTACATGACTGATGCAACCCGAAAAAGCATTAAAGACAGAGTTAATGAGTACCTGAGGTCACCGAGAAAGTCTGGACATGACCTACACTCCCTTATGTAAGGAATTAGGCTCTTTCCCATTACTACAGAATGTACTGTATGCTATGTTTCGTTAATAAAATAATGATAAAAATACTATTTCAAAATTATGATATTTATTTACTTATGGATCCATAACGAATTACTTGTTCAAATATACAATGATATTCTTGAGATATGTGTTGACTGAATATAAGCAAGTGATATCTGCTTTTTGCCTTTTTCTCACTCACTCTAGGTTAATTGAAAATTAAATCTCCAAAATACCGTTACTTTTTAAACAAAGTGACTATTATTATTAATTCATTTAGAATTATATAAAAGCCCCTTAGGATCTGTGAGAATATCTAACTGAAAATGCCCCTTAGATATTAATTTAGAGTCCTCTGAATGTAATTTTTGACGGAGAGTCACGTCATTTTTTCAAAGGCAAAATGAGTCTCACTAGTGTTGAGTAATGTCTAATGAAGGCAAACTATTTAGAATCCTCCAATTAATTAATTAAGTATCAGTCGGAAGTTTGGACACACCCACTCATTCCACGAGTTTTCTTAATTTTTTACTATTTTCTACATTGTAGAATAATAGTGAATCAAATCAAATTTCAAATCAAATTTTATTTGTCACATACACATGGTTAGCAGATGTTAATGTGAGTGTAGCGAAATGCTTGTTCTTCTAGTTCCGACCATGCAGTAATATCTAACCTAAAAATTCCAACAACTACTTTATACACACAAGTGTAAAGGAATGAATAAGAATATATACATAAAGATATATGAATGAGTGATGGCCGAACAGCATAGGCAAGATGCAGAGATGGTATAGAGTACAGTATATACATATGAGATGAGTAATGTAGGGTATGAAAACATTATATAAAGTGGCATTGGTTAAAGTGGCTAGTGATATACATTTAATTACATCAAGATGGCAAGATGCATGTAGATGGTATAGAGGGTAGTATATACATATGAGATGAGTAATGTAGGGTATGTAAATATTATATAAAGTGGCATTGGTTAAAGTGGCTAGTGATACATTTAATTACATCAAGATGGCAAGATGCAGTAGATGGTATAGAGGGTAGTATATACATATGAGATGAATAAGGTAGGGTATGTAAATATTATATAAAGTGGCATTGGTTAAAGTGGCTAGTGATAAATGGATTACATCAATTGTTCCATGATTAAAGTGGCTAGAGTTGGCAGCAGCCACTCAAAAACATCACAACTATGAAATAACACATATGGAATCAGTTAAGAACAATTTCTTATTGACACGGACAGCCTACTCCTTCCTCCCCAATGGAGATTTGAACCCCGGTCTCCCACTTGCCCTGCATTCTGTACTACAGACATGGCCTGCTCTCCCTTATGTAAGGAATTAAGCACTTTCCCATGTTTACTACAATATGTATTGTAGACTGCACAGTAGCCTAATTAACAAATAAACACATTTCGTTAATAAAATATGCAGATGTTGATTTAGTTATGGATCCATAACAAATTACTATGGGAATAAATATCACTGATTTACAGAAATATTGGAACAAAAGTTGTCTAATGAAGGCAAAAAAATGTAGAATCCTATGATCTTGTAGCCTACTCCTGACGTCATGTTGTACAGCGCCATAGAAACCCTGAGTTTTTCGGGGTTTTTCTCTGAATAGAAACACCATAATACTAATCAAATTAATTAACTTCTCTAGGATAGGGGGCATCATTTGGAATTTTGGATGAAAAGCATGCCCAAATTCAATTGCCTGCTACTCATCCCCAGAAGATAAGGTATGCTTATTATTAGATTTGGATAGAAAACACTCTGAAGTTTGAATCATGTCTGTGAGTATAACAGAACTTATGTAGCAGACGAAACCCCGAGGACAAACCATTCAGATTTTTTTGGACGTCACTCTCTTTTCAATGAGATTTCATTGGGAATCCAGATTTATAAGGGACTTGCTTGCAGTTCCTACCACTTCCACTGGATGTCACCAGTCTTTTGAAATTGGTTGAGGATTTTTCTTTGTGTAATGAAGAGGTAGCTCTGTTCAAAATGAGGGTCACTTCATGTGTACTGTTTGATAGAGGTGCATGACCAGAAAGCTAGCGTCAGTTTGTTTTCTTCCTTTATTGAACACAGATCATCCCGTCTTCAATTTGATCTATTATTTACTTTTAAAAAGACCTAACGTTGTATTACAAAAGTAGTTTGAAATGTTTTGTCAAAGTTTACAGGTAACTTTTGAGATATTTATAGTCACGTTGGGCAAGTTTGAACCAGTGTTTTTCTGGATCAAACGCACCAAATAAATTGAAATTTTGTATATATATGGATGGAATTAATCGAAAAAAGGACCATTTGTGATGTTTATGGGACATATTGGAGTGCCAACAGAAGAAGCTCGTCAAAGGTAAGGCATGATTTATATTTTTATTTCTGCGTTTTGTGTCGCGCCTGCAGGGTTGAAATATGTTTTCTCTCTTTTGTTTACGGAGGTGCTATCCTCAGATAATAGTTTGCTTTCGCCAAAAGGCCTTTTTGAAATCTGACATGTTGGCTGGATTCACAACACATGTAGCTTTAATTTGGTATCTTACATGTGTGATTTCATGAAAGTTTTGTAGGAATTTATTTGAATTTGGCACTCTGCATTTTCTCTGGCTTTTGGCCAAGTGAGACGCTACCGTCCCACATATCCCAGAGAGGTTATTAAGCCAAATTTCTTAAAATCAATCCCACATACTATGTTATTACAAAAAAGGTTTTAAATTCTCTGGTAATGCCAACATTCTATCAAATGCTTCTCAAAGATGCCCTCTGGTGGTCAAACTAGCAATATGTTGCAGTGACAGAAAAAATGCCAGAGAATTAAATGACTTTTCACAGAATGCTGTGGCAGCATGCAAGGTGTGCCGCAGAATGATGCAACTTTTAATCAAATCAAATCAAATGTATTTATATAGCCCTTCGTACATCAGCTGATATCTCAAAGTGCTGTACAGAAACCCAGCCTAAAACCCCAAACAGCAAGCAATGCAGGTGTAGAAGCACGGTGGCTAGGAAAAACTCCCTAGAAAGGCCAAAACCTAGGAAGAAACCTAGAGAGGAACCAGGCTATGTGGGGTGGACAGTCCTCTTCTGGCTGTGCCGGGTGGAGATTATAACAGAACATAGCCAAGATGTTCAAATGTTCATAAATGACCAGCATGGTCAAATAGTAATAATCACAGGCAGAACAGTTTAAACTGGAGCAGCAGCACGGCCAGGTGGACTGGGGACAGCAAGGAGTCATCATGTCAGGTAGTCCTGAGGCATGGTCCTAGGGCTCAGGTCCTCTGAGAGAGAGAAAGAAAGGGAGAAAGAGAGAATTAGAGAGAGCATACTTAAATTCACACAGGACACCGGATAGGACAGGAGAAGTACTCCAGATATAACAAACTGACCCTAGCCCCCCGACACATAACCTACTGCAGCATAAATACTGGAGGCTGAGACAGGAGGGGTCAGGAGACACTGTGGCCCCATCCGATGACACCCCCGGACACGAGTACACGAGGAAGCCAGTGACTCAGCCCCTGAAATAGGGTCAGAGGCAGAGAATCCCAGTGAAGAGAGGGGAGCCAGCCAGGCAGAGACACCAAGGGTGGTTCGTCACTCCAGTGCCTTTCCGTTCACCTTCACACCCCTGGGCCAGACTACACTCAATCATAGGACCTACTGAAGAGATGAGTCTTCAGTAAAGACTTAAAGGTTGAGACCAAGTCTGTTCCTCTGACATAGATCAGCAGACCATTCCATAAAATATGAGTGCTATAGGAGAAATCCCTGCCTCCAACTGTTTGCTTAGAAAGTCTAGAAACAATAAGGATGAGTTTTGTGACCGTAGCATACGTGTTGGTATGTACGGCAGGACCAAATCAGCGAGATGGGTAAGAGCGAGTCCATGTAATGCTTTGTAGGTTAGCAGTAACACCTTGAAATCAGCCCTAGCGTTAACAGGAAGCCAGCACTGGAGTAATATGATCACATTGTTTGGTTGCAGTCAGGATTCTAGCAGCCGTGTTTAGTACTAGCTGAACTTTATTTAGTGCCTTATCCGGGTAACCAGAAAGTAGAGCATTGCATTAGTCTAATCTTGAAGTGGAAAAAGCATGGATTTGCTATTCTGCCACATTTTTAGACAAACGTTTTCTGATTTTTGCAATGTTACAAAGATGGGAAAAGGCTGCTCTTGAAATATTTTTGATATGTTCATCAAAAAAGAGATCAGAGTCCAGAGTAACACCGAGCTCCTTCACAGCTTTGTTTGAGACGACTGTACAACAATCAAGATTCATTGTCAGCAGAAAAGTACAAGTTAAACATTTGCCTCCATCCACTTCCTTATGTCTGAAACAGAGGCTTTCATCCAAATGTACAGCTGTGTGTCGTCTGCATAGCAGTGAAAGTTGACATTGTGTTTCCGAATGACATCTACAAGACGTAGCATATAGTGGTCCTAGAACAGTATCTTGAGGAAGCGTACCATTGATTTGTCAGAGGACAAACCATCCATAGAGACAAACTGATATTTTTCCGACATATAAGATCTTGTCCTCATAGACCAGTTAGGGTTTCCAATCTCTCCAAAAGAATGTGGTGATCGATGGTGTCTAAAGTATCGCTAAGGTCTAGGAGCACGAGGACAGATGCAGAGCCTTGGTCTGACTCCATTAAAAGGTGTAAAGGTAATTTACCACAAGGGTGGTCTCAGTACTATGATGGGGTCTAAAACGAGACTGGAGCGTTTCCTATACATTATCTGTCTTCAGGAAGGCAGTAAGTTGCTTTATCAAAAAATATTGCGAAGAATGGGAAAGTCAATATAGGCCAGTAATTTTTTTATATTTTTTTGCGGGGGGGTGTATAGGTTTGGCTTTTTCAGAAGAGGCTTTATTAATGCCCCTTTTAGTGAGTTTGGTACACATCCGAAGGATAGGGAGACATGTATTATGTTCAACATAGGAGGGCCAAGCACAGGAAGTAGCTCTTTCAGTAGTTAGGTTGGAATAGGCTCCAGTGCACCGCTGGAAGGTTTAGAGGCCATGACAATATTTGTGAATGTGTCGAGAGATACAGGATTTTAAAAATTGAGTGTCTCCATTGATCTGAGGTCCTGGCAGTGCTGTGCAGACTCGGGACAACTGAGTTTTGGAGAAGTACACATATTCAAAGAGGAGTCTGTAATTTGTTTTCTAATGATTGTGATCTTTTCATCAAAGTAGTTCATTAATTCATCACCGCTGAAGTGAAGGCCATCCTCACTTGGGGAATGCTGCTTTTTAATTGGCTTTGCAACAGTATCAAAAATAAATGTTGTATTGTTTTTATTCTCCTCAATAAGGTTGGAATTGTAGTGAGGACTTTTCGATATTGCATGGTCTTTTCAAGCTAGTTCGAAGACTTCCAATTTGGTGGAGTGCCTTTTCCTTTCCAGTTTTCTGGAAGCTTGCTTCAGGACTCGGGTATTTTGTGTATATTTGTGACAATTTTTGTATCACTTTTTTTGCGGTGTGACCTCATCTAGGGTATTATGCAAGGTTAAGTTTAAGTTTAGATCCTTGGTTATTATATTTTTGAACTCTGACATCCTTGGGTAGGTGGAGGGAGTCTCTTTTTTCAAATAGCAACAGTTTGCTATTGTCGTGATGTGTGTTTTGTCCTATATTTATTTATTTATTTATTTTTTAAATCCCAGCCACCGTCACCGCAGGAGGCCTTTTGGTAGTCCATCATTGTAAATAAGAATTTGTTCTTAACGATTTTGCATAGTTAAAGAAAGGTTCAATAAAAATAAAATAAAAGTTTCTGACCAATCGTAGCAGCAAACAACAATGTGTACAAGCTGCCGTTGGTTCTCTGCACTCATCTCTCAATAACACACATATCCCAACACATTCTTTAACTACGGCCCAGTAGAGTGTCTGGTCTGGTCTGGTCTGGTCCTATTTAAAGCTAATTACCTACCTGTTACAGTGATGGTAGGGTGGAAACTCAGGGGTGAATGACAGTCCCTTTCCAAAGGGGCGACCCTCTCCTGAAAGTACCCTCATCTTCCCTCATTATACATTCAGTTCATTCCACTCGCCATATCTCTCCATTTCTCTCTCATCCCACTCTACATCCCTCTCTCCATCTCTTTCTCTTCATCCCTCTCTCATCTCTTTCTCCATCTTTCTCTCCACTCCTCTCTCATCTCTCTCTCATTCCTCTCTCCATCCCTTTCTCCATTCTCATCCTTCCCCCATCCCTCTTTCTCATCTCTCTCTCCATCTCTTTCAAGTCCCTCTCTCCATCCCCACCCCTCTCTATCCTTTACTCCATCCCTCTGTATATCTCTCTACATCTTTCTCTCATCCCTCTCTCCATTTCTCTCTCCATCTCTCTCCATCTGTCTCTCAATCTCTCTCCATCTCTCTCATCCCTCTCTCCATCTCTTCAGCTTTCTCTCCACTCCTCTCTCCATCCCTCTCTCATCTCTCTCTCTCATGCCTCTCTCTCATGCCTCTCTATCCCTCTCTCCATCTCTTTCTCCACCTCTCCAATCTCTCATCCCTCTCTCTATCCTTCTCTCTCATTCCTCTCTCATCCCTCTCTCTATCCTTCTCTCTCATTCCTCTCTCATCCCTCTCTCCATCCCTTTCAATTCAATTCAATTCAAGGGCTTTATTGGCATGGGAAACATGTGTTAACATTGCCAAAGCAAGTGAGGTAGATAATATATAAAGTGAAATAAACAATAAAAATTAACAGTAAACATTACACATACAGAAGTTTCAAAACAATAAAGACATTACAAATGTCATATTATATATATACAGTGTTTTAACAATATACAAATGGTAAAGGACACAAGATAAAATAAATAAGCATAAATATGGGTTGTATTTACAATGGTGTGTGTTCTTCACTGGTTCACTGGTTCTTCAATTATCTTTTTGTTTTCTCATGATTTGGTTGGGTCTAATTGTGCTGCTGTCCTGGGGCTCTGTAGGGTGTGTTTGTGTTTGTGAACAGAGCCCCAGGACCAGCTTGCTTAGGGGACTCTTCTCCAGGTTCATCTCTCTGTAGGTGATGGCTTTGTTGTGGAAGGTTTGGGAATCGCTTCCTTTTAAGTGGTTATAGAATTTAACGTCTCTTTTCTGAATTTTGATAATTAGTCTCTGTCTCTCTCATCCCTCTCTCCATCCCGTTCTCCATCTCTCATCCCTCCCTCCATCTCTCCATCTTTCTCTCCACTCCTCTCTCATCTCTTTCTCCATCCCTCTCTCATCCCGTTCTCAATCTCTCTCCATACCTCTCTCTCATCTCTCTCTCCATACCTCTCTCTCATCCCTCTCTCCATCTCTCCATCTTTCTCTCCACTCCTCTCTCATCCATCTCTCCATCCCTCTCTCTCTCATCCCTCTCTCCATCTCTCCAGCTAATCCCTCACTCCACCTATCTCTCATCCCTCTCCACTCCTCTCTCCATCTCTCTCTCATCCCTCTGTCCAGCTCTCTCCATGCCGTTCTCCATCCCGCTCTCAATCCCTATCGCCAGCCCTCTCCCTATCCCTCTCTCCATCCCTCTCTCTCTCATCCCTCTCTCCATCTCTCCAGCTAATCCCTCACTCCACCTATCTCTCATCCCTCTCTCCATCTATCTCTCATCCCTCTCTCCATCCCTATCGCCAGCCCTCTCCCTTTCTCCACCCTTCTCTCCACCCCTCTCTCCATCCCTTGCTCTATCCTTCTCCATCCCTCTGCCCATCCCACTCTCCATCCTTCTCTCTCCAGCCCTTTATATCAATAATTGAGAGCTCATATTTCAATCAAATTAGCCTAATTCTTTTTAAAGTTAGCTGAATATGTGCTTTTTTTTTACCAAACTGCTGGCCAGATGTTTTATTGAAATGAGAAGGTTTTAATACAGTTACATTTTTTGATTAGTGGTGTTATACTTAGATTATGGGAAAACCGATTTCCCTTCTCTTAATGGGTTCAGAGATCTACAGTAGAAAGCACTTTCACTAACAGACACACACACACACAAAATGTTCTGAAGGTTCAGAACATTGCCTCCTTCACATAGAATAAAAGAGTTCTATCACAATCCCACAGACTGTAAGCGACAGTAATGGCTGTAAATTGCCTGCCAAGACCCATCCCCATCCACAGTGCTGTACTCTGCTCCAATAGCTCTGAACCCTCTCTCTAGTGCTCCTTTCTCAGTTTAAATCTCTCATCTCCTCTCTGGTTCACTGTAGAGTTGACCAACCCAAAGTTAGGGTCCTTCATCCTTGGACTGCTTCCATTTCAGAACCTTCAGAACTGATAGACTGGTCAGCAGCATCCCTACAAGTCAACCTACCAGGGTATTTGCAAACAGCCCGATGAATAAATCATCCACATGTATTGATCACATGTTTACCAATGCTGCAGGAATGTGCTCTAAAGCAGTATCCAGATCCATCAGATGTAGTGATCATAATATAGTAGCCATATGTAGGAAAACCAAAGTTCCAAAGGCTGGGCCTAATATAGTATATAAGAGGTCATACAAGAGGTTTTGTAGTGATTCCTATGTTGACGATATAAGTAATACTTGCTGCTCTGTGGTGTGTAATGAGGAACAACCAGACGCTGCACTTGACACATTTATGAAATTGCTTATTCCAGTTACTAATAAGCAGCACCCGTTAAGACAATGACTGTTAAAACGGTTCAATCCCTGTGGATTGATGAGGAATTGAAAAAGCATATGGTTGAGAGTGATGTGGCATAAGGAATGGCAAATAAGTCTGGCTGCACAGCCGATTGGCAAACGTACTGCAAATTGAGAAATCATGTCACTAAACTAAAGAAAAAGAAGCCGTACTATGAAACAAAGATAATTGATATAAAGGATGCTCGTAAAAAAAGCTTTGGAGCACCTTCAATACAATGTTGATAAAAATGGGGAACTCGGCCTCATCCTTCTTTGAGTCAGATGGCTCATTTATCACAAAACTCACTGATATTGCCAACTACTTTAATGATTGTTTCTTTGTCATGATATGCCAACAACAAACTCTGAACCTACACATCCATGCATAACTGACCAGATTATGAAAGACAAGAATTGTCATTTTTTTATTCCGTAAAGTGAGTGTGGAAGATGTTAAAAAAATGTTTTCTGTCAACAATGACAAACCACCTGGGACTGACATCTTGGATGGAAAATGACTGAGGATGATAGAGGACGATATTGCCACTCCTATTTGCCATCTATTCTATCTAAACTTACATGAGAGTATCTGCCCTCAGGCCTGGAGGAAGGCAAAAGTCATTCCGCTGCCCAAGAATAGCAACGCACCCTTTGCTGGTTGAAACAGCCGACCAATCAGCCTGCTGCCAACCCTTACTGAACATTTGGAAAAAAATGTGTTTTTCACCAGATACCATGCTATTTCACAGTAAACAGATTAACAACTGACTTTCAGCACATTTATATGGAAGGGCACTCAGCATGTACGGCACATACACAAATGCCAGATGATTGGCTAACGGAAAAGGATAATAAGAAGATTGTGGGAGCTGTTTTGTTAGACTTCAGTGCAGCTTTATACATTATCGATCATAGTCTGCTGCTGAATATACATGTTATGGCTAGGGCTGTGGCAGTCAAGGCCTCCATGCATACAAGCTGCTGATGCGTGCCTTTGGACCAATTTACATTTTTTTTAAAGTCTAATAAATCCATTTAATATACACCATCACAATAAATCCATTATTTATTTTAGTTAGGTCTATTTTAGTTAGGTAAATATTTTGATATAAAAAAATAATTAATTCCGAAGAACAGAATATGAGTTGGCCTACTGTATGTTATCTGGCTATGCTCCATGCCATAGGCTTTAGGCTTGTTGAAACGCAACATGCAACAATTTTAACGATTTTACTCAGTTACAGTTATAAGGAAATCATTAAGTTGAAATAAATTAATGAGTCTCTATCTATGGATTTCATATGACTGGGCAGGGGCGAAGCCATGGGTGGGCCTAGGGGGGCATCGGCCCATCCAATTGGGATCCAGGCCCAGCCAATCAGAATTTGTTTTTCCCCACAAAAGAGCAAAGAGCATTGCAGGCAGAAATACTCCGTTTCATCAGCTGTCTGGGTGGCTGATCCTGCAGGTGAGGAAGATGGATGTGGAGGTCCTGGGCTGGCATGGTTACACATGGTCTGCGGTTGTGAGGTTGGTTAGACATACTGCCAAATTCTCTAAAACGACGTTGTAGGCAGCTTATGGTAGATAAATGAACATTCAATTCTCTGGCAACAGCTTTGGTGGACATTCCTGCAGTCAGCATGCCAATTGTACTCTCCCTCAAAACTTGAGACATCTGTGGCATTTTGATGTTTGCCACACCTGTCAGATGGATGGGTTATCTTGGCAAAGGAGAAATGCTCACTAACAGGGAAGTAAGCAAATCTCTGTACAAAATGTGAGAGAAATAAGCTTCTTGTGCGTATGAAACATTTCTGCGATCTTTTATTTCAGCTCATGAAATATGGGACCAACACTTTACGTGTTGCCTTTATATTTTTGTTCAGTATATATCCCATGATTTTATAGTAACATTAATATAGTTACATTTAGCTGAATAAAATAAAAAGGACATTTTTCCCATTCAGGAGCGAGTGTGCATATGAAGTGGCTATGTTGAGGGTAAAAGTAATCAGGTCCTATATTCTAGATTTAGAGTTTTCATCAACTTTAGTTGTGCATTCATTATACAAACCTTAGAAATCCAAACATATATGGGCTGCATGATTTGACTATAGGCTATTGATATTGCTCTCTGTTCCTTGCCTCAGGCAAGCTGTCCTCTCATAAAGTGATCCTATTTTCAACCATCACACTATTCTCGATTTAATCTTGTCTTTACTAGCATGTCAAATTAGTTTTGATTTAGAATGGCCCATTATCAAATGGGCACGAATTGTGAATGGAGGCCACACACTTTCCCGCTGGTCTGTTTTCCAATTATGTCTGGTAGGCTACTTTGGTTTTATAGCGGAGCTTTGCTTAATATGAGCAACTGAGAAACAAATATACAAACACTTATTTCATTTCATGTATCAACCACTGTTTGAGGAACATGCTCTCACTACGCAACAGGTGACATTCCGCCCAAACTCTGTATGCCATGGGCTCTCCAACGCTGTTCATGTAGCTACCCAGTGCTTAATTTGGAAAACCACATGAAATCTGTTTTTGCAATGAAACATATTTCACTAAACAGCCCCTCTGCACACCCGAGAAAGGAATACAGGAGAGAGAAGGGGTGAGATATTGTGTATAGCAAAAGGTAATATGCCACCCAATTAATTATGAAAATCTAGTAATATTACTAGGCTATTCAAGATCAAATACAAATTCATTATAATTGTAGGCTAACTGTAAGCCGCCCTGCACAATCAATGAACCAACAGCATCGCCTAGGGCTATACGTTCTCTCCCAGACTCATGGATAGACATCTTGGAGTATAGCATAAGAGTCCATTCAATATGCATAATAGTACAGTCCACACTAGAGCTGGGCAATATTATTTTTCAATTGGACGACGGCACGTGTGGAAGGAAATTTCAACACAAACAAACATGGAGGAGAGTGAACATGACACAGAGCACAGAGACATGGAGCTCGTACCTAAAAGAGGGGCTACTTCGGTCGCATGGACGTATGAAAAGTCTGACACGGACCAGAAAACCATCCCTGCAAATTAAGCCGCAGGTCTGTCCTGACAACAGGCTCAAACACCACTAACCTCTTTTACCACCTACACAAGAATCATGTGAAACAGTACGGAGAGAGTCTACGGATGAGACCCAAAAAAGTACAGTCGAGTGCTCAAAACAAACCCCAGACTCAGACGTTGCAAGAAGCGGCACACCATATGTAAATATGTAAACAAATAGGATGCGCAACAAGTAATGACGGTTTTAAAGAGTTAAAACATTTCCAGATTTACATGACGTTGCTCATCAAGTCAGAAGTAATGCCTGCATCCTGAATCCAAGCGTTTGACATGGGGGGGACCAGTATGGGGGGACCAGTAACTTTACCATCAACTTTGTCAATGTACCAGCTACAATCATTTTTCATACTTGGGGCAATCAATGGGGGAACTGGTTTCATCCAAATATCATTCCATTTCATGTAAAACACAATTTTCACTGTTCGGGATCAATAAAATAAAAAATATGAAACAAGCAATAGAACCTTTTTTGGTTCTATCTAGAACCTTTTTATCTAAAAGTGCATGGAACTCTATTTCACATCAAGTAACACAAGCAAATCTTGTTTCTCATGGTCTGAGAGTCCTTTTAGGTGCCTTTTGGCAAACTCTAAGTGGGCTGTCATGTGCCTTTTACTGAGGAGTGGCTTCCATCTGGCCACTCTACCAGGCCTGGTTGGTGGAGTGCTGCAGAGGTGGTTGTCCTTCTGGAAGGTTTTCCCATCTCGACAGAGGAACTTTGGAGCTCTTTCAGAGCTACTGCGAAAGCACACCATGCGATTATGTTAAGTCAGCACCAAGTCACAGAAAACCATACAGACATTTTTCCAGCCAAAGAGAGGAGTCACAAAAATCAGAAATAGAGATAAGATTAATCACTAACCTTTGATGATCTTCATCAGATGGCACTCGTAGGACTTCATGTTACACAATACATGTATATTGTGTTCGATAAAGTTCATATTTATATCCAAAAATCTCAGTTTACATTGGTGCATTTTGGTCAGAAATGCATTGTCTCAAACAAACATCCGGTGAAAGTGCAGAGAGCCACATCAAATTACAGAAATACTCATCATAAACATTGATAAACGAGACAAGTGTTAAACATACAAATAAAGATAAACTTCTCCTTATTGCAACCGCTGTGTCAGATTTCAAAAAGGCTTTACGGAGAAAGCACACTTTGCGATTATGTTAGGTCTGCACCTAGCCACAGAAACCCATACAGCCATTTTCCAGCCAAGGAGAGTGTCACAAAAGTCAGAAATAGCATTACAATTAATCACTTACCTTTGATCTTCATCTGGTGGCACTCCATGTTAGACAACAAAATGTTGGTTTTGTCTGATAATGTCACTCTTTATGACCAAATACCTCCTTTTTTTTTTTTTTTTGCAGTTTATTTTTGGCACGCTTTTCATCCAAAATTCTGAATGCTGCCCTCTCTACCCTAGTGAAGTTAAGAATGATGAAGACCACTGTGTTCTTGTGGACCTTCAATGCTGCAGAAATTTGTTGGTACCCTTCCCCAGATCTGTGCCTCAACACAATCCTGTCTCGGAGCTTTATGGACATTTCCTTCGACCTCATGGCTTGGTTTTTGCTCTGATATGCATAGTCAACTGTGGAAGCTTATATAGACAGGTGTGTGCCATTCCAAATCATGTCCAATCAATTGAATTTCCACAGGTGGACTCCATGAACAATGGAAACAGGATGCACCTGAGCTCAATTATGGGTGTCATAACAAAGGATCTGAATACTTATGTAGGAAATGTATTTCTGTTTTTAAATTTGCCAAGAAAATGGCTTTCTCATTATGGGGTATTGTGTGTAGATTGATACGGCTGTAATATAACAAAATGTGGAAAAAGTGAAGGGGTCTGAATACTTTCCGAATGCACCGTATGTGATGATGCCAGCTCTCTACTGCTCTCTCAACACGACAAACCACCTTTCTCCATACCCCATGCGCATCAAGTAGACTAGAAACATTTCCATTTCTTAAAACGCAACTAAATGCCATTGCATTAAACTTAAGAGAGCACCATTCATTTGTGCCATTAGAAGCAATACAAACTCAAGGACTATGTCATTTGTCATGTGCTTTATTCTAATGCCTGTCATTCATTCTAATGCCTGTCATTCATTCTAATGCCTGTTGTTTTGAGAGCTGTGTTGGGCGTGCAGTATTATTGCTGTAGCTCTCTTTATTTCATCTTTCATTGCATTGGTTAGTCCTGTTTGGGATTCAGATATCCTGACAATTATCCATTATATTGCTTAACCCGTAACTGTAGCAATTATAATTTATGTTTATTGTGGTGATGTCTGTCTATTTGATTTCCTTTTAGTGTCTATAACGATGATTTATCCAATCCATGTCTGCTTAAAGTGCACATAGGTATTGTTTCTCTCCAATTGGTGTGCGCTGGGTTATTGTGGGTATATAAGCCCGTTCTTTACCATTATCAAGAGGACTGCTGTGAAGATAACATGTGTTGCTAAGTTCTCTAAACAAATTCTCAGTTGCATGAGTTTTCTTGGCCTGTTGTAGGCTCTATGCGTTTTGCCTTTCGTAGCAGTTTGGTTGCTACTGCATGCCATTGTTCTTTATTTGGACTTTTTGTCTTTTGTTGACTGCAGTAGGCAACCAGAACACAATTTTTGGATCAATTCCGAGCCATTTTTGTAAATATTCACCTGTGCTATTATCCCTGGACTGGGCTTCATTTTGGACAGTATTTTTTATCTCTGGTTGATCTGTTGTGCCCAAACCCTCCTATGTTAGACAGCTGGATCCCGTGATATCTTAACACAGTAGTAGCGTATACAGTAAGGCCCTAAAGCCTAGACTTGCGCACTAACGCTAGATAAAAACAATGAAGGAAAAACCTCAATATAGCCTATAGAATTATGAATTGCACAAGAATGATACATTTATGGATTCTTTTTTTATACGTTGTCTTCTCTTTATTCAACCCGTCCACCTACCCAATATTCCATATTTGTAATGTTGTGATATTGTTGTATTGTGTTATTATACATTTTGCATTGTAGATGTAGTGGTAACGTAGTGGTGTAATAATGTGTTGTCTGATGTACTGTTTTGCCTTCATCTTGTTTGGACCCCAGGAGGAGTAGCTGCTGCTTAGGCCTCGGCTAATGGGGATCCTTAATAAATACAAATACAAAACCGGTTGTGGAGAAACACTCGTCTCCCCTATGCCCTCTGACTCTGTAGCCTGTACTTCCTCTCTCCTAGCCCTAGTTGTTGGGCCCATTCCTCCACCCCTCCTCCCCAGGACTGCCTCTGTGCTCCTTGGCCCGGTGTTGGCAGTGTACATCAGCAGAGCACAGCAGTCATGGGTATGGCCCGGCGGGCGGTGGGTACAGTGCTGTGCTGTACTGTGTGGGTAGTATTGGCACGAGGCCAGCCTTGCCGGCAGCTGGATTAGTAGTGCAGCCATTAGCATCTGAACTCCTGTAATGTGACAATATGACAACTACAACTCCATCTGGGGCTAACGGCTGGGTCTGAGAGAGAGAGCGCGAGAGAGAAAAGTCTGGGCGAGAGAGAGTGAGAATGAGAGAGGGGGAGCGAGAGAGTGAGCGCGAGAGGGGGGGGGCGAGCGAGAGAGAGAGACAGGCAGGATAGCGTCTGGGAGAGAGAGGGAGATAGTCTCTCTCTCACTATCTTTGGGAGAACACAGGCCTAAATGAATGAAGACAAACCTTCTCACATACCATCTAGCTCAGATTTTACATCATATCCAAAAAGCTTTATTGGCAGGAAATATGCATCTCAAACTCTTATGTACTGTAGCAACATCTTAACTCTGCAGAGCAGTAAGGAATGTGTTCGACCCACCCTTGGTATTCATTGAGGATTGTGGTTTGTATGTGCGTATGCATTTGGGTGAGTGCGTGAGTGCTTGCGTGTGTGCATGAGTGTGTATGTGTGTCTCCCAGTCTCTGCCCTCCCCAGATGGAGAGAGAGAAAGCACGAGGAGGAAATGGAATTACACCTTTTCTGGTAGGAGAGTGTCATGACGTTGGCCTGGGGGTAGGTTTATGACAGTCATAAATACCTCTTCCCCCCTTTTTCCTCTCTCTACCCTACTGATGTTAAATTTGCAAACACCTTTGGTTAACATAGAGATTCTGGGAACATCAGAAGATGGTGGGAAATGAACTATATTCTGGTAATCCAACCAATTGAACATATGCAGTGGTACTTAATGAAAATGATGTCAGTTCGGTTGTCATCTGAGACATTCTCATCAATGATAAGATGACATAAACTCTACAGTGGAAAGTCTACACATCAGAGTTATTGGATTCACATGTAAATGTTGTTCAATATCAATGTTTGAATATGAAATGATTTGTGATGGGATGAAATGTGATTTTAGCTTCTAAAATGTGAGATTTGGGTTTTCATAAGGTTAGGGCTATGCTCAATCAGTGGCCCGCCCCTGTGAAGGGACATGGGCTATAAAATGTTTCAAACACGCCCTCCTCTCCCTTCCTATATAAAGCCTTGACGACAATGTAGCCTCCTGTTCCGAGGATGTGGGGAGGACGGTCCGATGTCAGAATGGTTCAGATAATAACTACAGAACGAAGCCAACATCAGCGTGAGCTTTGGTTGCGAATGGTACAGTGCCTTGCGAAAGTATTCGGCCCCCTTGAACTTTGCGACCTTTTGCCACATTTCAGGCTTCAAACATAAAGATATAAAACTGTATTTTTTGTGAAGAATCAACAACAAGTGCGACACAATCATGAAGTGGAACAACATTTATTGGATATTTCAAACTTTTTTAACAAATCAAAAACTGAAAAATTGGGCGTGCAAAATTATTCAGCCCCTTTACTTTCAGTGCAGCAAACTCTCTCCAGAAGTTCAGTGAGGATCTCTGAATGATCCAATGTTGACCTAAATGACTAATGATGATAAATACAATCCACCTGTGTGTAATCAAGTCTCCGTATAAATGCACCTGCACTGTGATAGTCTCAGAGGTCCGTTAAAAGTGCAGAGAGCATCATGAAGAACAAGGAACACACCAGGCAGGTCCGAGATACAGTTGTGAAGAAGTTTAAAGCCGGATTTGGATACAAAAAGATTTCCCAAGCTTTAAACATCCCAAGGAGCACTGTGCAAGCGATAATATTGAAATGGAAGGAGTATCAGACCACTGCAAATCTACCAAGACCTGGCCGTCCCTCTAAACTTTCAGCTCATACAAGGAGAAGACTGATCAGAGATGCAGCCAAGAGGCCCATGATCACTCTGGATGAACTGCAGAGATCTACAGCTGAGGTGGGAGACTCTGTCCATAGGACAACAATCAGTTGTATATTGCACAAATTTGGCCTTTATGGAAGAGTGGCAAGAAGAAAGCCATTTCTTAAAGATATCCATAAAAAGTGTCATTTAAAGTTTGCCACAAGCCACCTGGGAGACACACCAAACATGTGGAAGAAGGTGCTCTGGTCAGATGAAACCAAAATGGAACTTTTTTGGCAACAATGCAAAACGTTATGTTTGGCGTAAAAGCAACACAGCTCATCACCCTGACCTCACCATCCCCACTGTCAAACATGGTGGTGGCAGCATCATGGTTTGGGCCTGCTTTTCTTCAGCAGGGACAGGGAAGATGGTTAAAATTGATGGGAAGATGGATGGAGCCAAATACAGGACCATTCTGGAAGAAAACCTGATGGAGTCTGCAAAAGACCTGAGACTGGGACGGAGATTTGTCTTCCAACAAGACAATGATCCAAAACATAAAGCAAAATCTACAATGGAATGGTTCAAAAATAAACATATCCAGGTGTTAGAATGGCCAAGTCAAAGTCCAGACCTGAATCCAATCGAGAATCTGTGGAAAGAACTGAAAACTGCTGTTCACAAATGCTCTCCATCCAACCTCACTGAGCTCGAGCTGTTTTGCAAGGAGGAATGGGAAAAAATTTCAGTCTCTCGATGTGCAAAACGGATAGAGACATAGCCCAAGCGACTTACAGCTGTAATCGCAGCAAAAGGTGGCGCTACAAATTATTAACTTAAGGGGGCTGAATAATTTTGCACGCCCAATTTTTCAGTTTTTGATTTGTTAAAAAAGTTTGAAATATCCAATAAATGTCGTTCCACTTCATGATTGTGTCCCACTTGTTGTTGATTCTTCACAAAAAAATACAGTTTTATATCTTTATGTTTGAAGCCTGAAATGTGGCAAAAGGTCGCAAAGTTCAAGGGGGCCGAATACTTTCGCAAGGCACTGTATGAACTTTGAAATCTTATTCACTACAGAAGTGATACCTCCTAGCCGTTGAGTTAGCAACAGCAGCTGCAAACGCAGGTTAGGAAGGAACAGACAGAGTATACCGTCTACCACACAACAACGTTACTACAACATATCCAATTGACCACCAGAGACATTCTTCAAAGAACAAAGGACAAAGGACTCGGTTTGGCAAACACAGCCTTCCATCTACCACCAACCTACCGAAGTGCAGCTCAGAGTAAATATTTATTGCATTTTCCTTTTCCAAATGAGCGGTAATATAGAATGCATAAGATACTGTATTTATGATTGCACAGCTTCTCCCTGTGTCCCTCAGTCTTCTCGCTCTTTCACTCAAACCCAGCCCCTTTTCTTTTGTGTAACCAGCTGACATATCTGTTCTGCCCGCTAGGGATGTTTTCCTTTATGACGTAATTTGTAATCAAGTTATGATTAATTGTGTGTATGTGTAATTCTGTGTGATTAGTTAGGTATTTAGCAAATAAATAATTAAACCCAATTTTGTATTGCTCATTCAACTTGTTAGCCAGGGTTCGTGCAGATAACCAAGAATTTACAACTTTCAGATGAGACTGAATTAAGGTGAGGATTAATATTGACTGCTATTGATGTAAAATATTACTAGGTCTTTAAGAGTTTATTCGGAAGATAACAGCTCTATAAATATTATTTCGTGGTGCCCCGACTCTCTAGTTAATTACATTTACATGATTAGCTCAATCAGGTAATATTAATTATGGAGAAATTATTTTATAGAATAGCATGTCATATCACTTAACCTGGCATAGCCAAAGACACGACAAGAGATTGAATGTACATGAAGCCAATCCACAGCAACAGTAATTTACAGTCTCACTGGAGTGCAAAGGAACTGAAACTGTCATCCAAATACTATTTACAGTATTAGCCCAAAACTCTAGACCTATTTTAATTTTCGATTTACTTTCCCCAAGATCTGAATTGGAGTGAGTGAAGAGTGTGTGAAGAGCTTGTTCATTGTGCGTAATATTAGTTTGATTTACTTGTCCTTTTTGTCTCTTGAATAAGCCTGTTTAATTTTGTCGAGCTGTTTTGCTACTGCAATTCCTGCTGTTGGAATTCATCTCTGCAGCTGGGTACGTGATGCAGCACTAGCAGGCTTCTAGGACTACTGGGTACGACCTGTGTAGTACCTCTGTAGTGTACCTCTGTAGTGTTGTTTAGTAGCTGTGTAGTAGAATGCAGAATTGCACTGTACTGTAGCTTAGGTTCAAGGCTAACATGAGATTATGTCCAAGGTAAAACCAATGTGCAAATATGAAATAGTCAGGCTGCTCTTCATCATTCATGCACTGCCATAATAGAGTGAGAGAAAGAAAAGAGAAAGATGGAGGTATGGATAGAGCTCCCTTCTCTTGCTCATCTTCTGACACCCTAGCTTTGAGCTACTTACCCTCCTCTCACTCTCACCCTTTCCCCTCTACTCCCTCCCTTCACAGGAAATGGGTGATGGTCTCTAACACCCCTAGCTTTCCGTCTCACTGGTAACGACATACGCAGCTAACCCCGGTTGATCCGGAGTTCAATGTTTCAGTCTAAGTCCTGTTGACCTGTGGGTGCTCTGCTGGGATACCACACAGAAAACAGAGAATATAATATAATGGCGCAGGAGGGGCCGTTTTACGTGCTCCTAACCAACTGCTTTTTTTTTCATGTTGTTTGTAACTTCTTTTGTAACTTCTTTTGTACATAATGTTGCTGCTACCGTCTCTTATGACAGAAAATAACTTCTGGACATGAGAACAGTGATTACTCACCTCGAACTGGACAAATATTTTTTCCTTTAACGAGTCCGACGCAATGGATGTACTGCTTACTAGGGAAAAGGCACAAATCCCTGTCATTTGCGTAAAGAAAAGACTGAGAAAAAGGGGGCGGAGGTCAGACTGCCTTCTGAGAATTAGTAGGCGAACGAGTAAACCCCCACTGCCATACGTTCTATTGGCCAACATGCAATCATTGGGAAACTAAATGGATTGGAGAGATGGACTATCAGTACAGTACATATTACCTTGGAGAGTTAGACTCTCAGTACAGTACATATTACCTTGGAGAGATGGACTATCAGTACAGTACATATTACCTTGGAGAGATGGACTATCAGTACAGAACATATTACATTGGAGAGATGGACTATCAGTACAGTACATATTACCTTGAAGAGATGGACTATCAGTACAGTACATAT
Organism: Oncorhynchus tshawytscha; assembly: GCF_018296145.1. Classification (NCBI taxonomy): domain Eukaryota; kingdom Metazoa; phylum Chordata; class Actinopteri; order Salmoniformes; family Salmonidae; genus Oncorhynchus; species Oncorhynchus tshawytscha. The sequence goes on along the minus strand of NC_056454.1, from coordinate 23,142,918 downwards.
TACCTTGGAGAGATGGACTATCAGTACAGTACATATTACCTTGAAGAGTTAGACTCTCAGTACAGTACAGTACACATTACCTTGAAGAGCTGGACTCCGATGCAGGCGAACATGAACTGTAGTAGAGTAGTGACGATCATGATGTTACCGATGGTCTTGATCGCTACAAACACACACTGGACCACATGCTGAATGGACAGAACACACAGTTGTTAGGCAGGTCAACAAACAAGTACACAACCACACACACACACACGCAACCACCCTTACCTTCAGTCCTTTGGCTCTGTTGATGGCTCGTAGAGGCCTGAGTACTCTAAGTACCCTGAGAATCTTGACCACAGAGATGGCACTCGAACTGGGAGAGAAAGAGAGAGAGAGAGAGAGAACAGGGAGAGAGAGAGAGAGAGAACAGGGAGAGAGAGTACATTGTTAAAACACTGTATATATATATATAATATGACATTTGTAATGTCTTTATTGTTTTGACACTTCTGTATGTGTAATGTTTACTGTTAATTTTTATTGTTTATTTCACTTTATATATTCACTTTATATATTATCTACCTCACTTGCTTTGGCAATGTTAACACGTTTCCCATGCCAATAAAGCCCTTAAATTGAATTGAATTGAATTGAATTGAATTGAATTGAGAGAACAGGGAGAGAGAGCGAGAGAGTCACATAAGGTTATCCTCCTTCAGAACAGGTAGGAGTACTGATTTCAGAACAGGTAGGAGTACTGATTTCAGAACAGGTAGGAGTACTGATTTCAGAACAGGTAGGAGTACTGATTTCAGAACAGGTAGGAGTACTGAGTTCAGAACAGGTAGGAGAATTGATGTGGTTCTTCACTCAGATAGCTGGTGTGTTCTACAGCCTTTATCAGCAGTTGAAACAATAACAAACCTTTCTCCGGTTTCAGTAAAAAGCTGAGGGATGAGGCTGGAGAGATTATAAAAACTCTCTTATATTTACCCCCCCCCCCGCGGAAATATCACATGTACATAAGTATTTAGACCCTTCACTCAGTACTTTGTTGAATCACCTTTGGTAGCGATTACAGCCTTGAGTCGTCTTGGGTTTGACGCTACCAGCTTGGTATACAGTGCCTTGCGAAAGTATTCGGCCCCCTTGAACTTTGCGACCTTTTGCCACATTTCAGGCTTCAAACATAAAGATATAAAACTGTATTTTTTTGTGAAGAATCAACAACAAGTGGGACACAATCATGAAGTGGAACGACATTTATTGGATATTTCAAACTATTTTAACAAATCAAAAAATGAAAAATTGGGCGTGCAAAATTATTCAGCCCCTTTACTTTCAGTGCAGCAAACTCTCTCTAGAAGTTCAGTGAGGATCTTTGAATGATCCAATGTTGACCTAAATGACTAATGATGATAAATACAATCCATCTGTGTGTAATCAAGTCTCCGTATAAATGCACCTGCACTGTGATAGTCTCAGAGGTCCGTTAAAAGCGCAGAGAGCATCATGAAGAACAAGGAACACACCAGGCAGGTCCAAGATACTGTTGTGAAGAAGTTTAAAGCCGGATTTGGATACAAAAAGATTTCCCAAGCTTTAAACATCCCAAGGAGCACTGTGCAAGCGATAATATTGAAATGGAAGGAGTATCAGACCACTGCAAATCTACCAAGACCTGGCCGTCCCTCTAAACTTTCAGCTCATACAAGGAGAAGACTGATCAGAGATGCAGCCAAGAGGCCCATGATCACTCTGGATGAACTGCAGAGATCTACAGCTGAGGTGGGAGACTCTGTCCATAGGACAACAATCAGTCGTATATTGCACAAATCTGGCCTTTATGGAAGAGTGGCAAGAAGAAAGCCATTTCTTAAAGATATCCATAAAAAGTGTCGTTTAAAGTTTGCCACAAGCCACCTGGGAGACACACCAAACATGTGGAAGAAGGTGCTCTGGTCAGATGAAACCAAAATGGAACTTTTTGGCAACAATGCAAAACGTTATGTTTGGTGTAAAAGCAACACAGCTCATCACCCTGAACACACCATCCCCACTGTCGAACATGGTGGTGGCATCATCATGGTTTGGGCCTGCTTTTCTTCAGCAGGGACAGGGAAGATGGTTAAAATTGATGGGAAGATGGATGGAGACAAATACAGGACCATTCTGGAAGAAAACCTGATGGAGTCTGCAAAAGACCTGAGACTGGGACGGAGATTTGTCTTCCAACAAGACAATGATCCAAAACATAAAGCAAAATCTACAATGGAATGGTTAAAAAATAAACATATCCAGGTGTTAGAATGGCCAAGTCAAAGTCCAGACCTGAATCCAATCGAGAATCTGTGGAAAGAACTGAAAACTGCTGTTCACAAATGCTCTCCATCCAACCTCACTGAGCTCGAGCTGTTTTGCAAGGAGGAATGGGAAAAAATTTCAGTCTCTCGATGTGCAAAACTGATAGAGACATACCCCAAGAGACTTACAGCTGTAATCGCAGCAAAAGGTGGCGCTACAAAGTATTAACTTAAGGGGGCTGAATAATTTTGCACGCCCAATTTTTCAGTTTTTGATTTGTTAAAAAAGTTTGAAATATCCAATAAATGTCATTCCACTTCATGATTGTGTCCCACTTGTTGTTGATTCTTCACAAAAAAATACAGTTTTATATCTTTATGTTTGAAGCCTGAAATGTGGCAAAAGGTCGCAAAGTTCAAGGGGGCCGAATACTTTCGCAAGGCACTGTACCTGTACATTCTTCTCTGCAGATCGTCTCAAGCTCTGTCAGGTTGGATGTGGATCGTTGCTGCTTTGCTGCATTGTCTGGGCTTTGTGCTTAAAGTCGTTTGTCACGCCCTGACCTTAGTTATCTTTGGTTAGGTCAGGGTGTGACAAGGCTGGTTTGTTTAGTTTTTGAATTGTCTAGGGGTTTTTGTATGTCTAGGGGTTTTTGTAAGTCTAGGTGTTTGTATGTCTATGGTTGCCTGGATTGGTTCTCAATCAGAGGCAGCTGTTTATCGTTGTCTCTGATTGGGAACCATATTTAGGTAGCCATATTCCTTGGGTAGTTTGTGGGTTCTTAGTCTATGTTTAGTTGCCTGTCTGCACTAGCCATTTTAGCTTCACGGTTCGTTTTGTAGTTTTATATTAGTTTTGTTCAGTGTTTCGTTCTTCCATTAAAAGAAGTATGACATCGTTGTCCTGTTGGAAGATGAACCTGAGGTCCTGAGCGCTCTGGAGAACATTTTCATCAAGGATCTCTCTGTACTTTGCTTCTTTCCCATTTCCTTCAATCCTGACGAGTCTCCTAGTCCCTGCCGCTGAAAAACATCCCCACAGCATGATGCGGGCCACCACCATGCTTCACCGTAGGGATGGTGTCAGGTTTCCTCCGGATGTGCCGCTTGGTTGGTTTCATCAGACCAGAGAAACTTGTTTCTCATGGTCTGAGAGTCCTTTAGGAGCCTTTTGGCAAACTCCAAGTGGGCTGTCATCTGCCTTTTACTGAGGAGTGGCTACCGCCTGGCCACTCTACCATAAAGGCCTGATTGGTGGAGTGCTGCAGAGATGGTTGTCCTTCTGGAAGGTTCCCCCATCTCCACAGAGGAACTCTGGAGCTCTGTCAGAGTGACTATTGGGTTCTTGGTCACCTCCCTGACCAAGGCCCTTCTCCCCCGATTGCTCAGTTTGGCTGGGCGGCCAGCTCTAGGAAGAATCTTTGTGTTTCCAAACTTCTTCCATTTAAGAATGGTGGAGGCCACTGTGTTCTTGCGGACCTTCAATGCTGCAGAAATGTTTTGCTACCCGTCCCCAGATCTGTACCTCGACACAATCCTGTCCCGGAGCTCTACTGACAATTCCTTTGACCTCATGGCTTGGTTTTTGTTCTGAAATGCACTGTCAACTGTGGGACCTTATATTGACAGGTGTGAGCCTTTCCAAATCATGTCCAATTATTTGAATTGACCACAGGTGGACTCCAATCAAGTTGTAGAAACACCTGAAGTGAAGAAACATCTGCAGAGAAGAATGGGAGAAACTCCCCAAATACAGGTGTGCCAAGCTTGTAGCGTCATACCCAAGAAGACTCAAAGCTGTACTCGCTGACAAAGGTGCTTCAACAAAGTACTGAGTAAAGGGTCTGAATACTTATGTAAATGTAATATTTCAGTTTTTTTTATTTGAATACATTTGCTTAAAAAATATATATTCATTTTAGAATAAGGCTGTAAAGTAACAAAATGTGGAAAAGGTGAAGGGGGCTGACTACTTTCTGAATGCACTGTATGTATGACCAGAACATACAGGCGTGGTAATGGTGCTCAGTGCTTATACAGTGGACATGCTAGGCTAAGGCTATGATGCCTAACATTGTATACAGTGGACATGCTAGGCTAAGGCTATGATGCCTAACATTGTATACAGTGGACATGCTAGGCTAAGGCTATGATGCCTAACGTTGTACAGAAGTTTAATTGAGACTCACTGTAGGAAGAAGGAGATCAGAGACACAGAGACCACCAGGAGATCCAACAGATTGAACCAGTTCCTACAGAATGAACCTTGGTGGAGGAATGCTCCATGAACCGTCATCTAGAGGAAGAGGAGGAGGAGGAAGAGGAGGTGGGAGAGGAGGAGGAGGAAGAGGAGGAGGGTGAGGAGGAGGAGGAGGAGGAGGAAGATGACGAGGAGGAGGTGGAGGGGGAGGAGGAGGTGGAGGAAGATGATGAGGAGGAGGTGGAGGGGGAGGAGGAGGAGGAGGAAGAGTAGGAGGAGGAGGAGGGGGAGGAGGAAGAGGAGGATGAGGAGGGGAGGAGGAGGATAAACAGGAGGTGGGGAGGAGGAGGAGGAGCAGGAGGAGGATGAGGAGGAGGAGGAGGTGGAGGGGGAAGAGGAGGAGGGGAGGAGGAAGATAAACAGGAGGTGGGGAGGAGGAGGAGGAGCAGGAAGAGGAGAAAGATTAGGTGGGTAGGATGAGGAGGAGGAGGTAGATTTAAGGAGGAGGAGGAAGAGAGAAAGATTAGGTGGGGGTGGAGGAGGAGGAGGTAGATGAGGAGGAGGAGGTAGATGGGGAGGAGGAGGAGGTTTGGAAGAGGAGAAAGATTAGTGGGTGGGTGGAGGAGGAGGAGGTAGATGAGGAGGAAGGAGGAGGTAGATGAGGAGGAGGAGGAGGTTTGGAGGAGGAGGTAGATGAGGAGGAGGAGGTAGATGAGGAGGAGGAGGAGGTTTGGAAGAGGAGAAAGATTAGGTGGGTGGGTGGAGGAGGAGGAGGTAGATGGGGAGGAGGAGGAGGTTTGGAAGAGGAGAAAGATTAGGTGGGTGGGTGGAGGAGGAGGAGGTAGATGAGGAGGAGGAGGTAGATGAGGAGGAGGAGGTAGATGGGGAGGAGGAGGTGGGGGAGGAGGAGGAGGTAGATGGGGAGGAGGAGGAGGTTTGGAAGAGGAGAAAGATTAGGAGGAGGAGGAGGGATGAGGAGGAGGAGGTAGATGGGGAGGAGGAGGAGGTTTGGAAGAGGAGAAAGGGAGGAGGAGGATAGATGAGGAGGAGGTAGATGGGGGAGGAGGAGGAGGTTTGGAAGAGGAGGATGAGGTGGGTGGAGGAGGAGGAGGTGATGAGGAGGAGGAGGTAGATGGGGAGGTGGAGGAGGAAGAGGAGAAAGATTAGGTGGGTGGAGGAGGAGGAGGAGGAGGTTTGGGAGGATTAGGTGGGTGGAGGAGGAGGAGGAGGAGGTTTGGAAGAGGAGAAAGATTAGGTGGGTGGAGGAGGAGGAGGAGGTAGGTGGGGAGGAGGAGGAGGTGGAGGAGGAGGAGGTAGATGGGGTGGAGGAGAGGAGGTGGAGATGATGGGGAGGAGGAGGTGGAGGAGGAGGAGGAGGAGGTTTGGAAGGGGAGGAGGAAAGAGGAGGTGGAGGTGGGTGGGGAGGAGGAGGTGGGGGAGGAGGAGGAGGTGGAGGAGGAGGAGGTAGATGGGGAGGAGGAGGAGGTGGAGGAGGAGGAGGTAGATGGGGAGGAGGAGGTGGAGGAGGAGGAGGAGGAGGTAGATGGGGAGGAGGAGGAGGTGGAGGAGGAGGAGGTAGATGGGGAGGAGGAGGAGGTGGAGGAGGAGGAGGTAGATGGGGGAGGAGGAGGAGGTGGAGGAGGAGGAGGTAGATGGGGAGGAGGAGGAGGAGGAGGTAGATGGGGTGGTGGAGGAGGAAAAAAGAGAACAGGAGTGTTAGGACAGGGAACATAATAAAATGAGAACTTAGTGGTGATGTGGTAGTGCAGTACTTTAGACCAGAGCCCTATGGCACCCTATTTCCTATATAGTGCACTACTTTAGACCAGACCCCTATGGCACCCTATTCCCTATATAAAGTACACTACTTTAGACCAGAGCCCTATGGCACCCTATTCCCTATATAGTGCACTACTTTAGACCAGACCCCTATGGCACCCTATTCCCTATATAAAGTACACTACTTTAGACCAGAGCCCTATGGCACCCTATTCCCTATATAGTGCACTACTTTAGACCAGAGCCCTATGGCACCCTATTCCCTATATAGTGCACTACTTTAGACCAGACCCTATGGCACCCTATTCCCTATATAGTGCACTACTTTAGACCAGAGCCCTATGGCACCCTATTCTCTAATAGTTCACTACTTTAGACCAGACCCCTATGGCACCCTATTCCCTATTATAGTGCACTACTTTAGACCAGAGCCCTATAGCACCCTATTCCCTATTATAGTGCACTACTTTAGACCAGAGCCCTATGGCACCCTATTTCCTATATAGTGCACTACTTTAGACCAGACCCCTATGGCACCCCCCTATATAGGCACCTTTATATGGCACCCTATTCCCTATATAGTGCACTACTTTAGACCAGAGCCCTATGGCACCCTATTCCCTATATAGTGCACTACTTTAGACCAGAGCCCTATGGCACCCTATTCTCTAATAGTGCACTACTTTAGACCAGAGCCCTATGGCACCCTATTCCCTATTATAGTGCACTACTTTAGACCAGAGCCCTATGGCACCCTATTCCCTATTATAGTGCACTACTTTAGACCAGAGTCTTATGGCACCCTATTCCCTATATTGTGCACTACTTTAGACCAGAACCCTATGGCACCCTATTCCCTATGTAGTGCACTACTTTAGACCAGAGTCTTATGGCACCCTATTCCCTATATAGTGCACTACTTTAGACCAGAGCCCTATGACACCCTATTCCCTATATAGTGCACTACTTTAGACCAGAGCCCTATGGCACCCTATTCCCTATATAGTGCACTACTTTAGACCAGACCCCTATGGCACCCTATTCCCTATATAAAGTACACTACTTTAGACCAGAGCCCTATGGCACCCTATTCCCTATATAGTGCACTACTTTATACCAGAGCCCTATGGCACCCTATTCCCTATATAGTGCACTACTTTAGACCAGAGCCCTATAGCACCCTATTCCCTATAAAGTGCACGATGGAAGGAATAGGGTGCCATTTGGGATGGGCAGCCACTGTTTCACAGTGCTCTTACTGCGCGCTATGTAGCCTCATATTTCATAACAAATCTATAACACTTCATAGTGACAAACAGTCCCCTTTAATGTTGCATTACCTTCAGTATAATCTCCACTGTGAATATAGAGGTGAAGGCATAGTCTGCATAGCCCAGAACCTGTAGGGTAGAGAGGACACAAAGACAGGGTATCAGATATATTTTTGGAAATTCCAGGAATCAAATTAATATGATTGAACAATCTGATCATTTACTTTGGGCAAAGAGTCTACACTGTAGGCATCCTGGAAAAGTGCCCACTTCCTCCCTTGAAAACACCCCACTACCTTCTCTGCATCCTTGTGGGGCTGCTGATTGTACTTTACAAGACAGTCTGGAACGCACCCACTGACTCTCTGATTGTACGTTACAAGACAGTCTGGAACGCGCCCAATGATTCTCTGATTGTACGTTACAAGACAGTCTGGAACGCGCTCTCTGATTGTACGTTACAAGACAGTCTGGAACGCGCCCACTGATTCTCTGATTGTACGTTACAAGACAGTCTGGAACGCGCCCCCTGATTCTCTGATTGTACATTACAAGACAGTCTGGAACGAGCCCACTGATTCTATGATTGTACGTTACAAGACAGCCTGGAACGCGTCCACTGATTCTCTGATTGTACATTACAAGACAGTCTGGAACGCGCCCACTGATTCTCTGATTGTATGTTACAAGACAGTCTGGAACGCGCCCACTGATTCTCTGATTGTACGTTACAAGACAGTCTGGAACGCGTCCACTGATTCTCTGATTGTACATTACAAGACAGTCTGGAACGCGCCCACTGATTCTCTGATTGTACGTTACAAGACAGTCTGGAACGCGCCCAATGATTCTCTGATTGTACGTTACAAGACGGTCCTTCCTCAGCTGGCTGTAATTGGCACGTCTAGCATGATGACTGAACCAAATGTGCAATCAGGGCAGCTGCTTCTCTCTCTCTCGTGTGTGTGTGTGTGTGTGTGTGTGTGTGTGTGTGTGTGTGTGTGTGTGTGTGTGTGTGTGTGTGTGTGTGTGTTGCTCGGGGAGCCTGGTGACTGGTTGTGTGAGGTCAGGTCTGAACCCAGTGTTTCTGTTCTTAGTCAGGGCTGTGTGTTTCTGTAGATCAGAACAAGACTGGACCCAGAGACAACATTTAGCTGTTTTACAGCTCAATTCCTGAGTTATGCCTTGTGCTATCTGAGTGACTCCAATATTATAACAACATCAATGGGGGCCCCATGACATGACATTTTGGGATTTTTTCTCTTCTCCTTGACACTCTAGTTTTTATTCTGTTGGTTGTTTGTTCTCAATAAGTTATTATATTTATATATTGATATATGTATATATGCATATGTTTATATATGTGTATATTTACATATGTATATATTTGTATATGTGTATATATGTATATATTTATATGTGTATATATTTATATATGTATATATGTGTATATATTTATATATGTATATATGTGTATATATTTATATGTGTATATGTTTATATATGTATATATTTATATATATGTATATATTTATATGTGTATATATTTATATATATGTATATATATGTATATATTATATATGTGTATATGTTTATATATGTATATATTTATATATATGTATATATTTATATGTGTATATATTTATATATGTATATATGTGTATATATGTATATATTTATGTGTATATATTTATATATGTATATATGTGTATATATTTATATATGTATATATGTGTATATATGTATACATGGGTATATATGTATATATTTATATGTGTATATATTTATATATGTATATATGTGTATATATTTATATATGTATATATGTATATATATTATATATATGTTTATATATGTATATATTTATATATATGTATATTTTATATATGTGTATATATTATATGTGTATATATTATATATGTGTATATATTTATATATGTATATATGTGTATATATTTATATATGTATATATGTATATATTTATATATGTGTATATATTTATATATGTGTATATATTTATATGTGTATATATTATATATGTGTATATATTTATATGTGTATATATTTATATATGTGTATATATTTATATATATGTATATATTTATATATGTGTATATATTTATATATATATTTATATATGTATATATGTGTATATATTTATATATGTATATATGTGTATATATTTATATATTTATGTGTATATATATATGTGTATATATTTATATATGTATATATGTGTATATATATTATATATGTATATATTTATATGTGTATATATTTATATATGTATATATATATATTTATATATGTATATATGTACATATATATATGCATATATATATATATATATGTTTATATGCGTGTTATATATATATATATATAGTAATATATGTATATATTTATATATTAAATAGTTATATATATATTTATATATGTGTATATATTATATATGCATATATTTATATGCGTGTATATATTTATATAGTTATATAGTAATATATGTATATATTTATTTATGTATATATTTATATAGTTAAATAGTTATAAGTGTATATATTTATATATGTATTTTATATGTACATAGTTATATATGCATATATTTATATGCATATGTTTATATGCGTGTATATTTATATATGTATATAGTTATATAGTAATATATGTATATATTTATTTATGTATATATTTATTTAGTTAAATAGTTATAAGTGTATATATTTATATATGTGTACATAGTTATATATGTATATATTTATATCGTTATATATTTATATATGTATATAGTTATATATTTATATATGTATATATTTATATAGTTATATATGTATATATTTATATAGTTGTATATGTATATATTTATATAGTTATATATGTATATATTTATATAGTTATATATTTACATATAGCTCCATTGTCTTGTTTACTTCAGATCTGGTTTAGATGTTTCAGTTGAAATTATTTTACCATCCCAGAAATTATGTTCTAAAAAAATATATACATGTATAACATTATAAGGAAGTTTAAAAAATATAAATGTTGACAACTTGTAACGACGTAAGAAACAAAATTCTGTTTTCCATTAAAATAATAACTATTGCGAGCTAACTTGACGTAATATAGGAATTTGAATATGTCGCAAGATAAAATATAATTTGCCCTCATTAAACTCAGCAGATCATTTTCCATCAATGATTGTCGAATATAACTCGCTTGACTGTTATGATTGTAAATAAATCCCCCTTTTTTGGGGGGGCATGTACATAACTATAGATAGATCCGAGAGTTTGAGTGATGAAAGTTGAACAGAGGATCATGAGATCTCTGCGTAGGAAACACTCAGACCAATTTCAAAGAAATGGTGAGATTTCTTATTCTGTGCCAGAAGTTAGGACTATAACCCGTTATAAATGGATCATGCAAATAGCAAGGCCTTTGTGCGTGATTGACTTGTCATTTCAATAGGCCTAGGCTTCTGAATACAATCTGGGTTGATGATTGTAATTCAATTTTGCCATGGTTTGCTTAGCTAGATGCAGGTTGTTTATGGCCTCTGATAGGTCTATATCTAATTTCAGATAGCCTACAGTAGCCTAGACAAGATGTCGGATGGATGTAAACTGAACCATTTAGCAGCCTGTTTACTTCAAATTGCCAGACTAATTTATTCTAACAACATCTGATCACCTGTAACCTAATCTGACTGACTGTGTCCTTCACTCTAATGCATTCTAACATCTGATCACCTGTAACCTAATCTGACTGACTGTGTCCTTCACTCTAATGCATTCTAACATCTGATCACCTGTAACCTAATCTGACTGATTGTTTCCTTCACTCTAATGCATTCTAACATCTGATCACCTGTAACCTAATCTGACTGACTGTTTCCTTCACTCCAATGCATTCAAACAACAGCCGATTGGGAATTGGATAGAGCTGTAACCATGACCACAATTGCTACCAATCCAACTAACTAAACATAGCCATTAATATTTACATAATAACACAAGGCTACAACAACAATACACTGAAATTATGGGCTATTTATTAAATGCGTTTGCACAAATTGATTTGCAATCACTCCAGTGATAGTCATTCCAGCATATTTATTGTATCAAATGGTAGCCTACAGTTGCCCGCAATGGCATAGAAATGATTAGGTTGCTTGATGGCCAACACATGCAAATACATCATTCTCCACATTTAATGTTAGTTTCATTGTGAACTTTTCACCATAACAGAAGCACCCAAGGGGAGTTCCAATCACTTCCATTTAAAATTTCTACTCGCGCGCAGCGCTTCGAGACACAACAACTGAGCGCGCGTAAAACCTTCAACTCGACGGATACGCTTCCACAAACAAAGTCCACGTTAGAATGCACTTTTTTCAAGAAAACGTATTATAATTCGCTCTAGTGCGCTTGCAGTCTTTAAACGGTTTACCCAGTGCGTTTGCCACCATTATTTCTTGACGAACATCAGTTCAAGCACATTCATATTATTTATGGAGAAAAAGGGTTATTGTTCCTAAAGGAGTGTGTAACTTCCATTGTTCCTAAAGGAGTGTGTAACTTCCATTGTTCCTAAAGGAGTGTGTAACTTCCATTGTTCCTAAAGGAGTGTGTAACTTACATTGTTCCTAAAGGAGTGTGTAACTTACATTGTTCCTAAAGGAGTGTGTAACTTATTGTTCCTAAAGGAGTGTGTAACTTACATTGTTCCTAAAGGAGTGTGTAACTTATTGTTCCTAAAGGAGTGTGTAACTTCCATTGTTCCTAAAGGAGTGTGTAACTTCCATTGTTCCTAAAGGAGTGTGTAACTTACATTGTTCCTAAAGGAGTGTGTAACTTACATTGTTCCTAAAGGAGTGTGCTCTGATGGGATCCTCTGCGGCCAAAGAGCAGCTGCTGAGGATGATGAAGACCAGGATGAGATTGCAGAAGATGTGGTGGTGGATCAGGAAGTGGCAACCCCGACGGATCCTGGAGAAACAAACAATAACAATAATAATAATTTGAAGACCTGATAAGAAACCGAAGACCTGAAGATGTGTGTTAGCTCCCAAAGATAATGCCTAGGCTTTAGCTCAGTGGGCTAGCACAGTCTCAACTTAAACAGAAGAGCTGGGATCAAACCTAATTGTCTAATATTACTTTTTTATATTTAAATAAGCTTCAGAAAAGGAAAAAAAAGTCCCTGCTCACTATTCGTCAGATGCACATTTATTTTAGTAGTCCTCTAGTATAATAGTAGTATTACTATAGTATAATAGTAGTATTACTATAGTATAATAGTAGTATTACTATAGTATAATAGTATTATTATTAAAAATCAAATCAAATCAAATCCAATTTTATTTGTCATATACACATGGTTAGCAGATGTTAATGCGAGTGTAGCGAAATGCTTGTGCTTCTAGTTCCGACAATGCAGTAATAACCAACAAGTAATCTAACTAACAATTCCAAAACTACTGTCTTATACACAGTGTAAGGGGATAAAGAATATGTACATAAGGATATATGAATGAGTGATGGTACAGAGCAGCATAGGCAAGATACAGTAGATGGTATCGAGTACAGTATATACATATGAGATGAGTATGTAAACAAAGTGGCATAGTTAAAGTGGCTAGTGATACATGTATTACATAAGGATGCAGTCGATGATATAGAGTACAGTATATACGTATGCATATGAGATGAATAATGTAGGGTAAGTAACATTATATAAGGTAGCATTGTTTAAAGTGGCTAGTGATATATTTACATCATTTCCCATCAATTCCCATTATTAAAGTGGCTGGAGTTGAGTCAGTGTCAGTGTCAGTGTGTTGGCAGCAGCCACTCAATGTTAGTGGTGGCTGTTTAACAGTCTGATGGCCTTGAGATAGAAGCTGTTTTTCAGTCTCTCGGTCCCAGCTTTGATGCACCTGTACTGACCTCGCCTTCTGGATGATAGCGGGGTGAACAAGCAGTGGCTCGGGTGGTTGATGTCCTTGTATAATAGTAGTATGACTAGTATGACTATAGTATAATAGTAGTATTACTATAGTATAATAGTAGTATTACTATAGTATAATAGTAGTATTACTATAGTATAATAGTAGTATTACTATAGTATAATAGTAGTAGTCCACTGGTATAATAGTAGTATTACTATAGTGTAATAGTAGTAGTCCTCTAGTATAATAGTAGTATTACTATAGTATAATAGTAGTAGTCCACTGGTATAATAGTAGTATTACTATAGTGTAATAGTAGTAGTCCTCTAGTATAATAGTAGTATTACTATAGTATAATAGTAGTAGTCCTCTAGTATAATAGTAGTAGTCCTCTAGTATAATAGTAGTATTACTATAGTATAATAGTAGTAGTCCTCTTGTATAATAAAAGTATTACTATAGTATAATATTAGTAGTCCTCTAGTATAATAGTAGTATTACAATAGTACAATGGTAGTAGTCTTCTAGTATAATAGTAGTATTACTGTAGTATAATAGTAGTAGTCCTCTAGTATAATATTAGTAGTCCTCTAGTATAATAGTAGTATTACTATAGTATAATAGTAGTAGTCCTCTAGTATAATGATAGTAGTCCTCTAGTATAAACTCAATAAATAGTCGATTAGTTTAGAGTGTTTGTACGAGACTCACGGGTTGGTCTTGCTGAGACAGAAGAAGGCGCTGCCCTCTGGGATTGGTGTAACCTTCTCCTTGGGAGGGAGGATGTCTGCTACGTTCAGCTGGATGCCTACTGCCGCCTCTGAGAGAGAGAAAAACACAGTCTGTCTGACAAACAGCCACCTGATATCATCCAGTGTTTCCTAAACCTCTCCACCAGAACCTCCAGCCAGTTCCACATATTTTACATGTTACAGTACTTCCAGTCCAAGCTCACCTGATTCATCTGATACAACTGATTCACCTGATTCACCTGATTCAACTGATTCACCTGATTCACCTGATTCAACTGATTCACATGATCACCTGATTCAACTGGACACCTGATTCACATGGTCACCTGATTCAACTGATTCACCTGGACACCTGATTCACCTGATTCAACTGATTCACCTGGACACCTGATTCACCTGATTCAACTGATTCATCTGATTCACATGATCATCTGATTCAACTGATTCACCTGATTCAACTGGTCAACTGGTCAACTAATCACTCATCACTAAGCCCTTGCTATTTGTTACTTTACTCAACGTGCCAAATATAACAGGTGTAGACTTTACCATGAAATGCTTACTTTCTAGCCCTTTCCCAACAATGCAGAGTTAAAAAGCTGGGGCTTCTGGGGAGAAGGTTTGACTGGCTGGGGGTTCTGAGGAGAAGGTTGGACTGGCTTGGGGTTCTGGGGGTTCTGAGGAGAAGGTTGGACTGGCTGGGGGTTCTGAGGAGAGTGTTGGACTGGCTGGGGGTTCTGAGGAGAAGGTTGGACTGGCTTGGGGTTCTGGGGGTTCTGAGGAGAAGGTTGGACTGGCTGGGGTTCTGCGGAGAAGGTTGGACTGTCTGGGGGTTCTGAGGAGAAGGTTGGACTGGCTGGGGGTTTTGAGGAGAAGGTTGGACTGGCTGGGGTTCTGAAGAGAAGGTTGGACTGGCTGGGGGTTCTGAGGAGAAGGTTGGACTGGCTTGGGATTCTGAGGAGAGGTTTGGACTGGCTGGGGGTTCTGAGGAGAGTGTTGGACTGGCTGGGGGTTCTGAGGAGAAGGTTGGACTGGCTGGGGGTTCTGAGGAGAAGGTTGGACTGGCTTGGGGTTCTGGGGGTTTCTGAGGAGAAGGTTGGACTGGCTGTGGGTTCTGAGGAGAAGGTTGGACTGGCTGGGGGTTCTGAGGAGAAGGTAGGACTGGCTGGGGTTCTGAGGAGAAGGTTGGACTAGCTGGGGGTTCTGAGGAGAAGGTTGGACTGGCTGGGGGTTCTGAGGAGAAGGTTGGACTGGCTGGGGTTTCTGAGGAGAAGGTTGGACTGGCTGGGGTTCTGAGGAGAAGGTTGGACTGGCTGGGGTTCTGAGGAGAAGGTTGGACTGGCTGGGGGTTCTGAGGAGAAGGTTGGACTTGGGGGTTCTGAGGAGAAGGTTGGACTGGCTGGGGGTTCTGAGGAGAAGGTTGGACTGGCTGGGGGTTCTGAGGAGATGGTTGGACTGGCTGGGGTTCTGAGGAGATGGTTGGACTGGCTGGGGTTCTGAGGAGAAGGTTGGACTGGCTGGGGTTTCTGAGGAGAAGGTTGGACTGGCTGGGGTTTCTGAGGAGAAGGTTGGACTGGCTGGGGTTTCTGAGGAGAAGGTTGGACTGGCTGGGGTTTCTGAGGAGAAGGTTGGACTGGCTGGGGTTTCTGAGGAGAAGGTTGGACTGGCTGGGGGTTCTGAGGAGAAGGTTGGACTGGCTGGGGGTTCTGAGGAGAAGGTTGGACTGGCTGGGGTTCTGAGGAGAAGGTTGGACTGGCTGGGGGTTCTGAGGAGAAGGTTGGACTGGCTGGGGGTTCTGAGGAGAAGGTTGGACTGGCTGGGGGTTCTGAGGAGAAGGTTGGACTGGCTGGGGGTTCTGAGGAGAAGGTTGGACTGGCTGGGGGTTCTGAGGAGAAGGTTGGACTGGCTTGGGGTTCTGAGGAGAAGGTTGGACTGGCTGGGGGTTCTGAGGAGAAGGTTGGACTGGCTGGGGGTTCTGAGGGAAAGTTGGACTGGCTGGGGTTTCTGAGGAGAAGGTTGGACTGGCTGGGGTTTCTGAGGAGAAGGTTGGACTGGCTGGGGTTTCTGAGGAGAAGGTTGGACTGGCTGGGGTTTCTGAGGAGAAGGTTGGACTGGCTGGGGGTTCTGAGGAGAAGGTTGGACTGGCTGGGGTTCTGAGGAGAAGGTTGGACTGGCTGGGGTTCTGAGGATAAGGTTGGACTGGCTGGGGGTTCTGAGGAGAAGTTGGACTGGCTGGGGTTCTGAGGAGAAGGTTGGACTGGCTGGGGTTCTGGGGGTTCTGAGGAGAAGGTTGGACTGGCTGGGGGTTCTGAGGAGAAGGTTGGACTGGCTGGGGGTTCTGAGGAGAAGGTTGGACTGGCTGGGTGTTCTGAGGAGAGGCTTGAGGAAACACTGATCTGAGTCACTGGGTCGGGGTGTTACGAGTGTGACTGGCGTAATCACACTGTGTCTCTCTATTTAACTCTATTTCCATCCATCTTAAAAAATACTGATGCCCTTCCCGAATGATTACGTTGAATCAATGAACTGGTTGATTCAACGTAATTTATCAATGTATTGTGACATGGAATCTACTTGGAAAATACATTATATTTGCAAAAATGTATCAACGTAAAATGTGGTTAATTCACATCTCAATCAAAGTTAAAGAATCGGACTAAATCAAATCAAACTATATTTAAAGTGCATTTAAAGCCTGATTTAATTTGATTTGGTCCTAATTATTTAACTTTTGATTGAGAAGTGAATTAACCACATTTTACACTTTTTGTTTGAGATGAAGACGTGAATCCAACAATATCAATAATACATTTTTTGGGGCACATTTTGATGTTACTGCAGCTATAAATGTCTTCTGTAATCACAGAAAGTGTGCATGTTCAAGATAGCTTGCAAAGGTTACAGGTCTGTGGAGATCTTCAGCATTACTATAACAATCTGAAGAATCACCAACAGCATTGATCACTTGCACCGTGTACTTTTAATGTAATATCATCTGTAATCCAGGTCATTTGGTTTTGCTATTAGATGAAGCACAATGATAACACATCGAGTTGTTGTATAAATACAAAATATCTGACATTGTATTCCCATTTGAATGTTGTTGTGATTTTAGATAGTTGAAAGCATATTGATAGACCTGGAAAATGGCTGCCGTTTTACGCGCTACAATTTTTTTTGTTGCTATTTATTCATTTATTTTTTGTATTTTTTTTGTTGTATTTTTTTTTGTACATAATGTTGCTGCTACCGTCTCCTATGACCAAAAAGAGCTTCTGGATATCAGAACAAAGATGACTTATCTTGAACTGGATGGTAGTGTTTACTGTTTCCCTGACAACAGGGCCAAATCCCCGTCATTTGTGTGAAGAGGTCGGGGTGCCTTGTGAGAATTCGTCAGCTAGTGGGTAAACCACTGTCAAGGAGGTGTGTAAACAAAACTCCTCAAAAAAATGTATATTTATCTTATCTTGGGTTATGGGGGAGACAAAATACTGGTACCTACATATAAAACCTTTTTGCTTGACCCAAGTAGGAACTGTTCACATTGGAATTTTCTTGGTCACAATCTTAACCTCTTGAAACTAGGGGGCACTATTTTCATTTTTGGAAAAATAACATTCCCAAAGTAAACGGGATATTTTGTCAGGACAAGATGCTAGAATATGCATATAATTGATAGCTTAGGATAGAAAACACTCTAAAGTTTCCAAAACTGTAAAAATATTGTCTGTGAGTATAACAGAACTGATATTGCAGGCGAAAGCCTGAGAAAAATCCAATCAGGAAGTGACTCTTATTTAGAAAGCTCTGCGTTACCTATGCGTCCCTATTGAGCAGTGAATGAGATCTCAACCAGATTCCTTTTACTATGGCTTCCCTAATGTGTCTAGTGTCACAATACATATAAGAAACTGCCACTTATTAATTAAAATGAATGGCATTGTTTGCCATATTTTATCTGTGTCCTATTGGCCAATGTGCAATCACTGGAGAATAGACTGGATGATCTACGATCAAGGCTATCCTACCAACGATACAATATTATGTTTCACCGAGTCGTGGCTGAACGACGACACGGATAATATAGAGCTGGCTGGGTTTTCCGTGCATCGGCAGGCCAGAGCAGCTACGTCTGGTAGTTAATTTCTACAGCATGTCACATGTGCAACCAGAGGGAAAAAAACTCTAGACCAGCTTCACTACACACACACAAACGCATACAAAGCTCTCCCGCCATTTGGCAATTCTGACCATAATTCTATCCTCCTGTTTACAATTAAAAGCTAAAGCAGGAAGTACCAGTGACTTGACCTCAATTACCTCGACTAACCTGTTTATTATCTATGCATAGTCACTTAACCCCTACCTACATGTACAAATGACCTCAATTACCTCGACTAACCTGTTTATTATCTATGCATAGTCACTTTACCCCTACCTACATGTACAAATGACCTCAATTACCTCGACTAACCTGTTTATTATCTATGCATAGTCACTTTACCCCTACCTACATGTACAAATGACCTCAATTACCTCGACTAAGCTGTTTATTATCATAGTCACTTTACCCCTACCTACATGTACAAATGACCTCAATTACCTCGACTAACCTGTTTATTATCTATGCATAGTCACTTAACCCCTACCTACATGTACAAATGACCTCAATTACCTCGACTAACCTGTTTATTATCTATGCATAGTCACTTTACCCCTACATACATGTACAAATGACCTCAATTACCTCGACTAACCTGTTTATTATCTATGCATAGTCACTTTACCCCTACCTACATGTACAAATGACCTCAATTACCTCGACTAACCTGTTTATTATCTATGCATAGTCACTTTACCCCTACCTACATGTACAAATGACCTCAATTACCTCGACTAACCTGTTTATTATCATAGTCACTTAACCACTACCTACATGTACAAATGACCTCAGTTACCTGGACTAAGCTGTACCCCGGTATATTGACTCGGTATCGGCACCCCCTGTATAAAGCCTCATTATTGTTATTTTATTGTGTATCTTTTTATTACATTTTTACTTCAGTTTATTCAGTAAATATTTTCTTACGTCTATTTCTTGAATTGCATTGTTGGTTAAGGGCTTGTAAGTAAGCATTTCACGGTATTTCACCTGTTGTATTCAGTACATGTTTCAAATAAAATTTGATTTAATTGTCATTGGGAATTCAAAAAACTTCTGACTGTCTTTTTGAGTGGGGTGAATAAAGGTTGAAATGTCATTGATCAAGGTCTCTACCAAATATCATCACAATGTCCACGTTGAAACGACGTGGTGTGCTCAGTGGGCTGTGTGACACCAAAGCCCTTCTGCAGTCCCGGGGTTACAGAGGAGAATTCTGGAATAGCCTTAAACTCTCAGGAAAAAGGGTTTCAAAAGGGTTCTTCGACTGTCCCTATAAAAAACTGTTTTAGTTCCAATTAGGATCCTTTTGGGTTCCAGGTAGAACCCTTTGGGGTTCCATGTAGAACCCTTTTGGGTTCCAGGTAGAACCCATTTTGGGTTTAATGTAGCACCCTTTTGGGTTCCATGTACCACCCTTTTAGTTCCAGGTAGAACCCTTTTGGGTTTCATGTAGCACCCTTTTGGGTTCCATGTAGCACCCTTTTAGTTCCAGTTAGAACACTTTTGGTTTCCAGGTAGAATCCTTTTGGGTTCCAGGTAGAACCCTTTTGGGTTCCAGGTAGCACCCTTTACACAGAGGGTTCTCCCTGGAACCCAAAATGGTTCTCATACACGGACAGCCAAAGAACCATTTTGGGTTTCTTTTTTCCCCCAGAAAGTGTACAGTATATGCTAGGATGGATAAACAGACTTGGGTCAACAGCATTACTTCCGTCCCGCTTCTTGCCCCCAAACCCGGGCTTGAACCAGGGACCATCTGAACACATCAACAACTGTCCACCATCTAGCATCGTTAACTGTCACTTCACAAAGATCACAGTCTTTACAGAGCAATGGAAACAACTATTACAAAGTCTCGTAGTGGGTAACATCACAGACTGAACGCCACTAGCGCGCACCGCTAACTAGCTAGTCAGTTCACATCGGCTAACGCCTATGTGGTTGGATTGATGAACAGACTTGGATCAAATGCATATTTTATGAGGTGTGCTTGATTAAGCTTGTCGAGTTTAGACTGTTAGGACCATTGGTTCCATATTGTCTGAACAAATAAACCAAGCACACAAATATCGAAAGTATTTGAACTATGCATTTGACCCTGGTCTGAAGGACTTATCCTCACCTACTACTGCATGCTCCTCACCTCCTTCTGTTGCATGCTCCTCACCTTTTGTTTTGACAGGGATCACGTACAATTAAAACATAAAATCTCACAAGAAATGTGATGCATTGCACTAGATTTATGCATTATACTAGATTAACTATTTCAGGGCTCTCCAACCCTGTTCCTGGAGAGCTACCTTCCTGTAGGTTTTAACTCCAACCCTGTTCCTGGAGAGCTACCTTCCTGTAGGTTTTAATTCCAACCCTGTTCCTGGAGAGCTACCTTCCTGTAGGTTTTAATTCCAACCCTGTTCCTGGAGAGCTACCTTCCTGTAGGTTTTAACTCCAACCCTGTTCCTGGAGAGCTACCTTCCTGTAGGTTTTAATTCCAACCCTGTTCCTGGAGAGCTACCTTCCTGTAGGTTTTAATTCCAACCCTGTTCCTGG
The DNA here is from genome assembly GCF_018296145.1 of Oncorhynchus tshawytscha. Taxonomy (NCBI): domain Eukaryota; kingdom Metazoa; phylum Chordata; class Actinopteri; order Salmoniformes; family Salmonidae; genus Oncorhynchus; species Oncorhynchus tshawytscha. Next base: position 23,121,966 of record NC_056454.1, on the reverse strand, counting down.
AGAGCTACCTTCCTGTAGGTTTTAACTCCAACCCTGTTCCTGGAGAGCTACCTTCCTGTAGGTTTTAATTCCAACCCTGTTCCTGGAGAGCTACCTTCCTGTAGGTTTTAACTCCAACCCTGTTCCTAGAGCTACCTTCCTGTAGGTTTTAACTCAAACCCTGTTCCTAGAGCTACCTTCCTGTAGGTTTTAACTCCAACCCTGTTCCTGGAGAGCTACCTTCCTGTAGGTTTTAACTCCAACCCTGTTCCTGGAGAGCTACCTTCCTGTAGGTTTTAATTCCAACCCTGTTCCTGGAGAGCTACCTTCCTGTAGGTTTTAATTCCAACCCTGTTCCTGGAGAGCTACCTTCCTGTAGGTTTTAATTCCAACCCTGTTCCTGGAGAGCTACCTTCCTGTAGGTTTTAACTCCAACCCTGTTCCTGGAGAGCTACCTTCCTGTAGGTTTTAATTCCAACCCTGTTCCTGGAGAGCTACCTTCCTGTAGGTTTTAACTCCAACCCTGTTCCTAGAGCTACCTTCCTGTTCCTGGAGGTTTTAACTCAAACCCTGTTCCTAGAGCTACCTTCCTGTAGGTTTTAACTCCAACCCTGTTCCTGGAGAGCTACCTTCCTGTAGGTTTTAACTCCAACCCTGTTCCTGGAGAGCTACTGTCCTCTAGGTTTTCATTCCAACCCTGTTCCTGGAGAGCTACTGTCCTGTAGGTTTTAACTCCAACCCTGTTCCTGGAGAGCTACTGTCTTCTAGGTTTTATCTCCAACCCTGTTCCTGGAGAGCTACTGTCCTCTAGGTTTTCATTCCAACACTATTCTAGTACACCTTGACTCCAATTATTAGGTGGTTGATAAGCTGAATCAGGTTAGTTACAACTGGGGTTGGAGAGAAAACCTCCAGGAGGGTAGCTCTTCAGGAACCCTGTACTAGATATATGCATTACACTAGATTAAGACAAATAGCTCATTTACATCTCCTGTCCCTGGCCATGTGAGTAATACAATAACATAGCTTATAGACATTTCAAAGACACACAACAGACATTTCAAAGACACACAACAGACATTTCAAAGGCACACAACAGACATTTCAAAGACACACAACAGACATTTCAAAGACACACAACAGACATTTCAAAGACACACAACAGACATTTCAAAGACACACAACAGACATTTCAAAGACACACAACAGACATTTCAAAGACACAACTGCTATTTCAAAGACACAGGACACACTGCATAACATTTATAAAATCATAAAATACCAAAGAGCTACAGTACCAAAGTGGTCAGATATTTAAAAGAATATTATAGTATAATATATGATAGTACTAATATTGCAAGCTCCTCCTCACCTTCTGTCTGTTCAGGCTCCTCCTCTTCCTCATACTCAGTCTCATCATCAACGTCAATCTGAGAAAAAGAGTAGATCAAGTACATTCAGTATGAAACAACTACACCAACACCACCACCACTACCATCAACACCACCAACAACTACACCACCAACAACCACAACAACACCACCAACAATTACACCAACAACAACAACTACACCAACAACAACTACACCAACAACAACAACACCACCAACAACACCACCACCAACAACACCACCACCAACAACTACACCAACAACAACAACTACACCAACAACAACTACACCACCAACAACACCACCAACAACTACACCACCAACAACACCACCAACAACTACATCAACAACAACAACACCACCAACAACTACATCAACAACAACAACACCACCAACAACTACATCAACAACAACAACACCACCAACAACTACATCAACACCATCAACAACAACACCAACAACTACACCAACAACAACACCACCAACAACAACACCACCAACAACTACATCAACAACAACAACACCACCAACAACTACATCAACACCATCAACAACACCACCAACAACTACAACAACAACTACACCACCAACAACACCACCAACAACACAAACAACTACACCAACAACTACACCAACACCATCATCAACGACACCACCAACAGCAACACCAAAAACAACACCACCAACGACACCACCATCAACAACAACACCACCATCAACAACACCAACAACTACACAAACAACTACACCAACACCATCATCAACGACACCACCAACAACACCACCAGCAACTACACCACCAACAACACCACCAACAACTACACCACCAACAACTACACCATCAACAACAACACCACCAACAACTACACCACCAACAACTACAACACCACCACCAACTACACCATCAACAACAACACCACCAACAACAACACCACCAACAACAACAACACCACAACCAACTACACCATCAACAACAACAACACCACCAACAACTACACCATCAACAACACCACCAACAACTACACCACCAACAACTACACCACCAACAACAACACCACCAACACCACCAACACCACCACCACCACCAACAACACCATCAACAACAACACCACCAACAACTACACCATCATCAACAACACCACCACCAACACCATCATCAACAACACCACCACCAACACCATCATCAACAACACCACCAACAACACCACCAACACCATCATCAACAACACCACCAACAACTACACCATCAACAACAACACCACCAACAACTACACCATCAACAGCACCACCAACAACTACACCACCAACAACAACACCACCAACACCACCAACAACAACACCATCATCAACAACACCACCAACAACACCACCAACAACTACACCATCAACAACAACACCACCAACAACTACACCATCAACAACAACACCACCACCACCTACACCACCAACAACTACACCACCAACACCACCACCAACAACTACACCACCAACAATTACAGCATCAACAACAACACTAATGGCGCACAATTGGCCCAGCGTCCTCCATGTAAGAGAAGGTAAATAAAGGTGTAAATATATATAATGATAATTACCTTCAGTTCTCCATTCTCTCCCTCCCCTTCCTTTGCTTCCCCCTCCTCTTTCTTCTCTCTGTAAAAGAAGAAGAAATAAATGAAACATCTTTCCACCGCGTTCTCTATTTCAGCCCCTTCATGTTTCTTTGTATTGTCGAGGCCCTTTCTCATTTATTATCCCTCCAATCTTACTCTTTCTTCGTGTCACCGTCTCCTCCAGCTAAGTTGTCCACAGCGATAGCCAAGAAGACGTTCAGCAGGATATCTGACCAGACCGTTAGGGACGAAGACACAGACAGAAGGGACATACTAGTACTATGGGTGTATAATGTGTGTACTGTGGGTGTATAATGTGTGTACTATGGGTGTATAATGTGTGTACTGTGGGTGTATAATGTGTGTACTGTGGGTGTATAATGTGTGTACTGTGGGGGTATAATGTGTGTACTGTGGGGGTATAATGTGTGTACTGTGGGTGTATAATGTGTGTACTGTGGGTGTATAATGTGTGTACTGTGGGGGTATAATGTGTGTACTGTGGGGGTATAATGTGTGTACTGTGGGTGTATAATGTGTGTACTGTGGGTGTATAATGTGTGTACTGTGGGTGTATAATGTGTACTGTGGGTGTATAATGTGTGTACTGTGGGTGTATAATGTTGGGTGGGGGTATAATGTGTTTACTGTGGGGGTATAATGTGTGACTATGGGTGTATAATGTGTGTACTGTGGGTGTATAATGTGTGTACTGTGGGTGTATAATGTGTGTACTGTGGGTGTATAATGTGTGTACTGTGGGGGTATAATGTGTGAACTGTGGGGGTATAATGTGTGTACTGTGGGTGTATAATGTGTGCACTGTGGGTGTATAATGTGTGTACTGTGGGTGTATAATGTGTGCACTGTGGGTGTATAATGTCATACTGTGGGTGTATAATGTGGGGTATAATGTGTGTACTGTGGGTGTATAATGTGTGTACTGTGGGTGTATAATGTGTGTACTGTGGGTGTATAATGTGTGTACTGTGGGTGTATAATGTGTGTACTGTGGGGGTATAATGTGTGTACTATGGGTGTATAATGTGTGTACTGTGGGGGTATAATGTGTGTACTGTGGGTGTATAATGTGGTACTGTGGGTGTATAATGTGTGTACTGTGGGTGTATAATGTGTGTCCCCATATAATGTGACTGTGGGGGATAATGTGTCCACTGTGGGTGTATAATGTGGCCTGTGGGTGTATAATGTGTGTACTGTGGGGGTATAATGTGTGTACTGTGGGGTATAATGTGTGTACTGTGGGGGTATAATGTGTCCTGTGGGTGTATAATGTGTGTACTGTGGGGGTATAATGTCTCCTGTGGGGGTATAATGTGTGTACTGTGGGGGTATAATGTGTGTACTGTGGGTGTATAATGTGTGTACTGTGGGTGTATAATGTGTGCACTGTGGGTGTATAATGTGTGTACTGTGGGGGTATAATGTGTGTACTGTGGGTGTATAATGTGTGTACTGTGGGTTATAATGTGTGTACTGTGGGTGTATAATGTGTGTACTGTGGGGTATAATGTGTCTGTGGGGGATAATGTGTGTACTGTGGGGGTTAATGTCACTGTGGGTGTATAATGTGTGTACTGTGGGGGTATAATGTGTGTACTGTGGGGGTATAATGTGTGTACTGTGGGGGTATAATGTGTGTACTGTGGGTGTATAATGTGTGCACTGTGTGTGTAAACATGCGTGTACCGTGTGTGTAAATGTGTACTGTGGGTGTAAATATGTGTATTTTGGGTATATAATGTGTTTACTGTGTAAATATTGTGACGACCCTCCCACTCTGTCTGCCGTATTCTCTCTTTGTTGTTTCCTTATTAGGATGCCGGTGGGCGGAGTTGGGAAGGTCGTCAGCTACATGGGAAACACCTGGGCCAGGTGTCTCCCAGGATAAATACACCACTTCCCCATTCATGGAGGAGACTCTCTCCATGCAGACACACCTGGGCCCGGTGTCTCCCAGGATAAATACACCACTTCCCCATTCATGGAGGAGACTCTCTCCATGCAGACACACCTGGGCCCGGTGTCTCCCAGGATAAATACACCACTTCCCCATTCATGGAGGAGACTCTCTCCATGCAGACACACCTGGGCCTGGTGTCTCCCAGGATAAATACACCACTTCCCCATTCATGGAGGAGACTCTCTCCATGCAGACACACCTGGGCCCGGTGTCTCCCAGGATAAATACACCACTTCCCCATTCATGGAGGAGACTCTCTCCATGCAGACACACCTGGGCCTGGTGTCTCCCAGGATAAATACACCACTTCCCCATTCATGGAAGAGACTCTCTCCATGCAGACACACCTGGGCCTGGTGTCTCCCAGGATAAATACACCACTTCCCCATTCATGGAGGAGACTCTCTCCATGCAGACACACCTGGGCCCGGTGTCTCCCAGGATAAATACACCACTTCCCCATTCATGGAGGAGACTCTCTCCATGCAGACACACCTGGGCCAGGTGTCTCCCAGGATAAATACACCACTTCCCCATTCATGGAGGAGACTCTCTCCATGCAGACACACCTGGGCCCGGTGTCTCCCAGGATAAATACACCACTTCCCCATTCATGGAGGAGACTCTCTCCATGCAGACACCTTTGTAGATTGTGTTGTGGTTCTTGGTGGCCTTTTGGTTGTTTGCTTTGGCACCTTTCAACACCCTGCATTATCACATTCATGCAAAACACTCACTTAAACTACTGATTACTGATTACACACACCATTGTATATTGTACTTAGTTACTGTATTTAATAAATATATGTTTTGTTACTCCTTATCTCCACGTTGTCTCCTTTTTGTTACGGGCTTTGAGCCGGTTCGTGACACTATGTGTACTGTGGGTGTATCAGGCGTGTACTCTGTGTGTAAATATGTGTACTGCGGGTGGGTGTATGTGTACTGCGGGTGGGTGTATGTGTACTGCGGGTGGGTGTATGTGTACTGCGGGTGGGTGTATGTGTACTGTGGGTGTATGTGTACTGTGGGTGGGTGTATGTGTACTGTGGGTGGGTGTATGTGTACTGTGGGTGGGTGGGTGTATGTGTACTGTGAGTGGGTGGGTGTATGTGTACTGCGGGTGGGTGGGTGTATGTGTACTGCGGGTGGGTGGGTGTATGTGTACTGCGGGTGGGTGGGTGTATGTGTACTGCGGGTGGGTGGGTGTATGTGTACTGCGGGTGGGTGTATGTGTACTGCGGGTGGGTGTATGTGTACTGTGGGTGGGTGTCTGTGTACTGTGGGTGGGTGTCTGTGTACTGTGGGTGGGTGTCTGTGTACTGTGGGTGGGTGGGTGTATGTGTACAGTGGGTGGGTGTATGTGTACTGTGGGTGGGTGTATGTGTACTGTGGGTGGATAATGGTGTACTCATGGAATATTAATTACATGAGTTGGACAAAAAGGTGAAATACACAGACAACCAAAACAGTGAGCAGATATCCCCTTGTTTTTCTCTCTCTATTTAAAACAGTAAACAACACAATTCCTGTGATGATGATGATGATGGTCTCTGTGAAAGGATACAGTTACCACAGATGAAGAGGATGACAAAGTAGATACAGATGATCATGCCAGGGAAGACGGGCCCTCCGTACGCCATGATGCCGTCGTACATCACTAAGTTCCAGTCCTCACCTGTTAGAATCTGACATGACGGAGAGAGAGAGAGAGAGAGAGAGAGAGAGAGAGAAACAACATGCTTCTTTAAAACAAACATGAAACACTATTGTGAAGCCTTATGAAGCCTTGTTCAGATCCCATTCTCCGTATAATCTTACTTTATAAAGCATCACGAGGCATTATGAAGCATGATAAAGCATGATGAAGCACCGTGAAGCATTACAAAGCACGATGAAGCATTACCAAGCACCGCAAAGCAGTACAACTCATGATGAAGCATCGTGAAGCATTACGAAGCATCATGAAGCAGTATGAAGCATGTTGAAACATCACAACGCCATATGAAGCAGTATGAAGCATGCCGAAGCACCGCAAAGCATTACAAAGCACGATGAAGCATCATGAAGCATTATGAAGCGCCGTGAAGCATTATGGAGCACAATGAAGCATCATGAAGCATTATGAAGCACGATGAAGCATGGTGAAGCATCACGAAGCATTGCGAAGCATGATTAAGCATTTACGGAGCATCGTGAATCATTTTTTACTTAAACAATGCATCATGAACGATAACAAATCATCATATGAATCATAATTCAGCCTTGTTCAGATCCCATCCTCCATGTAGTCTTATTGTATGAAGCATTACAAATCATTATGAAGCATTATAATACATTACGAAGCATTATGAAGCCTTTTTTTTCAGGTGGGTTTACCTGGAAGCAGGTAAGCAGGGCTTGGGAGAAGGTGTCGAAGGTGCTCCTCTTGGTCTGGGTCTCGTCGAAATTGAACTTCCCTCCGAACAGCTGCATGCCCAGCAGAGCGAAGATGATCAGGAAAAGGAACAGCAGGAGGAGAAGGGACATGATAGACTTCATCGAGTTGAGCAGAGAGGCCACCAGGTTGGACAGAGCTGTCCAGTGACTAGAGGGACAGACAGAACGGAGAGACGGTAGTTATTTATCATCAACAATACAAAACAACTGGTGGGACAGACAGACAGACAGACAGACAGACAGACAGACAGACAGACAGACAGACAGACAGACAGACAGACAGACAGACAGACAGACAGACAGACAGACAGACAGACAGACAGACAGACAGACAGACAGACAGACAGACAGACAGACAGACAGGTTACTCTCAAAACACAACACCAGACCACACAAACAAAATATAGTGTAAATATCAGGCCTTCACAGCGCAGCACAGAGATGTAACAACAGACCACACAACCCTCAGTATGTATATATATATATATATATATATATATCTACCGTGTCACTTTAAATATCCTGAGGAGTCGGACACAGCGAAGCACGGAGATGCCGAGAGGCGGCATGATCTCCAGCTCCACCAGAGTGGTCTCCGTGATGCCTCCACACACCACGAAGAAGTCGAACCGATTAAAAAAGGCTTTGAAGTAGCCGGTCTGAGACGTCCCCAGAGCGTACATCTTCAACAGCATCTCCACCGTAAACAGAGACAGCAGAACCTTGTTGGCTATGTCTAGGGGAGGGAAGAGAGAGAGAGAGAGAGAGAAAGAAAGAAAGAAAGAGAGAGAGAAAGAAAGAAAGAAAGAAAGAAAGAAAGAAAGAAAGAAAGAAAGAAAGAAAGAAAGAAAGAAAGAAAGAAAGAAAGAAAGAAAGAAAGAAAGAGGGAGCGAGAGAGAGAGACGGAGAGAGACAAGGGATGGAGAGGGGGAAGAGAGAAAGAGACGGGGGAGGGAAGGAGGGAGGGAGCGAGTGAGAGAGAGAGAGACGGAGAGAGACAAGGGATGAGAGGGGGAAGAGAAACAGAGACAGGGAAGGGAGGGAGAGAGGAAGAGAGAGAAAGACAGGGAGGGAGGGAGGGAGAGAGAGGGGAGGGAGGGAGGGGGGAGGGAGGGAGGGAGGGAGGGAGGGAGGGGAGAGAAAGACGGGGAGGGAGGGAGGGAGGGGAGAGAGAGACGGGGAGGGAGGGGAGGGAAGGAGAGAGAGAAAGACGGGGAGGGAGGGGAGGGAGGGAGCGTCACCAAGATTTCCAATTTATTATATGTGCTCAGAGCCACTCAGCTGTGTGTGTGTGTGTGTGTGTGTGTGTGTGTGTGTGTGTGTGTGTGTGTGTGTGTGTGTGTGTGTGTGTGTGTGTGAGAGAGAGTGTGTGAGAGTGTGTGAGAGTGTTACCTACCCTGGACCTCTGTGAGCCAATCTGGCTGGTCGTAGTGTTCTGAGGCGCTGCAGATGGTGTTGAGGAACACCAGAAACAGAACTAACCAATAGAACGTCACCGACTTGACCGCCACGCGGCAGTTCCTCCGACACACCCGGTTCCACCGCCGCAACGTTCGACTAAAGACACCAGGAGATCATGTTAAAACGAGACTGTTTCTGGTTACAAAGACGCATGTATTCCCCTTTAATTACATTGGTATTCATTCTGGACTCTTGGTAGCACTATCACAATTAAGGCAGATCATCCCTGACAGAGTGGACTGAGACAGAGTCAGAGACAGAGTCAGAGACAGAGACAGAGTCAGAGACAGACAGACAGACAGACGCAGAGAGAAAGACAGAGACAGACCGAGGCAGAGAGAGAGAGAGAGAGAGAGAGAGAGAGAGAGACAGACCGAGGCAGAGAGAGAGAGAGACAGAGAGACAGAGACAGACCGAGGCAGAGAGAGAGACAGAGAGAGAAAGAAACAGACAGAGGCAGAGAGCGAGACAGAGACAGACAGACAGAGACAGCCCGAGGCAGAGATAAAGACAGAGACAGACCAAGGCAGAGAGAGAGAGAGACACAGGGGCAGAGAAAGACAGACAGAGACAGAGAGACAGAGAGACAGAAACAGACAGAGGCAGAGAGAAAGACAGAGAGAGAGACAGGGGCAGAGAGAGAGAGAGAGACAGAGACAGACAGACAGAGAGACAGACAGAGACAGAGACGACTCACCAGCAGCTGTTATTCATCATTCGAGCGCTGATATCAACATGACAAAGAGACAGACCAGACAACAGCAGGTTTTAATGATACCGTAATGACATAACAACAACCACAATAATTCAAACTGAAATCAGCATTGCCGGGGTTCAGCTGTGTGCCCACTGTGCCACCATCAGGACAAATTGGACACATCCCCCTAGGACGAGTTCCTGCTGTACCACGCTGTAACACGCTTGCCAAATATCAGAACTTAAAACCAAACTGATCATGCAATATTATGTGCTTTTGATGTAAACTCAGCAAAAAAATAAATGTCCTCTCACTGTCAACTGCGTATATTTTCAGCAAACTTAACGTGTAAATGTTTGTACGAACATAACACGATTCAACAACTGAGACATAAACTGAACAAGTTCCACAGACATGTGACTAACATAAATGGAATAATGTGTGCCTGAACAAAGGGAGGGGGGTTAAAATCAAAAGTAACAGTCAGTATCTGGTGTGGCCACCAGCTGCATGAAGTACCACAGTGTATCTCCTCCTCATGGACTGCACCAGGTTTGCCAGTTCTCTCTGTGAGATGTTACCCCACTCTTCCACCAAGGCACCTGCAAGTTCCTGGACATTTCTGGGGGGAATGGCCCTAGCCCTCACCCTCCGATCCAACAGGTACCAGACATTTCTGGGGGGAATGGCCCTAGCCCTCACCCTCCGATCCAACAGGTCCCAGACATTTCTGGGGGAATGGCCCTAGCCCTCACCCTCTGATCCAACAGGTCCCAGACATTTCTGGGGGAATGGCCCTAGCCCTCACCCTCCGATCCAACAGGTCCCAGACATTTCTGGGGGACTGGCCCTAGCCCTCACCCTCCGATCCAACAGGTCCCAGACATTTCTGGGGGAATGGCCCTAGCCCTCACCCTCTGATCCAACAGGTCCCAGACATTTCTGGGGGAATGGCCCTCCCTCACCCTCCGATCCAACAGGTCCCAGACATTTCTGGGGGAATGGCCCTAGCCCTCACCCTCTGATCCAACAGGTCCCAGACATTTCTGGGGGAATGGCCCTAGCCCTCATCCTCCGATCCAACAGGTCCCAGACATTTCTGGGGGAATGGCCCTAGCCCTCACCCTCCGATCCAACAGGTCCCAGACATTTCTGGGGGGAATGGCCCTAGCCCTCACCCTCCGATCCAACAGGTCCCAGACATTTCAGGGGGGAATGGCCCTAGCCCTCACCCTCCGATCCAACAGGTCCCAGACATTTCTGGGGGGAATGGCCCTAGCCCTCACCCTCCGATCCAACAGGTCCCAGACGTGCTCAATGGGATTGAGATCCGGGCTCTTCACTGGCCATGGCAGAACACTGACATTCCTGTCTTGCAGGAAATCACGCACAGAACGAGCAGTATGGCTGGTGGCATTGTCATGCTGGAGGGTCATGTCAGGATGAGCTTGCAGGAAGGGTACCACATGAGGGAGGAGGATGTCTTCCCTGTAAGGCACAGAGTTGAGATTGCCTGCAATGACAACAAGCTCAGTCCGATGATGCTGTGACACACCACCCCAGACCATGACGGACCCTCCACCTCCAAATCGATCCCGCTCCAAAGTACAGGCCTTGGTGTAACGCTCATTCCTTCAACGATAAACGTGAATCCAACCACGTGGTTTTCCACTGCGAGGATGATCAGATGTCCGTCCTGTCTCCCTGTAGCGCTGTCTTAGGCGTCTCACACTACAGACATTGCAATTTATTGCCCTGGCCACATCTGTAGTCCTCATGTCCTCACATCTGCAGTCCTCATGCCTCCTTGCAGCATGCATAAGGCATGTTCACGCAGATGAGCATTGACCCTGGGCATCTTTCTTTTGGTGTTTTTCAGAGTCAGTAAAAAGGCCTCTTTTAGTGTCCCAAGTTTTCATAACTGTGACCTTAATTACCTACCATCTGTAAGCTGTTAGTGTCTTAACGACCATTCCACAGGTGCATGTTCATTAATTGTTTATGGTTCATTGAACAAGCATGGGAAACAGTGTTTAAAAGCTTTACAATGAAGATCTGTGAAGGTATTTGGATTTTTATGAATTATCTTTGAAAGACGGGGTCCTGAAAAAGGGACTTTTCTTTTTTTTTGCTGAGTTTATTTTGGACCATTTTCACTGTGTGGTCGACATGAATGTTGAGTTGAGTCTTCACGGTGTTTGAAAGTACCGGGTTTCGTTACAAAACGAATGTCAGTGACTGATTTATATACATTTGTGACAGATCACTCCCATGTGAATGTTTATTGTTCAGTTGTGGCCATTTTTATGTTTGACGTACTAAACGGGATTGTTATTATTACAGACCTTCGTCATGGAGTTTTACGAAGATCATTTCAGAGGAGTCACGTTTTTTTTGTTTTTTGTTTTTCACAAAATTCCAATTGATGAAAAATCCACACGGGTTAACTTCTACTAATTAACTAATTAATCAAATCAAATCAAATTTTATTTGTCACATACACATGGTTAGCAGATGTTAATGCGAGTGTAGCGAAATGCTTGTGCTTCTAGTTCCGACAATGCAGTAATAACGAGCAAGTAATCTAACTAACAATTCCAAAAAAAACTACTGTCATACACAGTGTAAGGGGATAAAGAATATGTACATAAGGATATATGAATGAGTGATGGTACAGAGCAGCATAGGCAAGATACAGTAGATGATATCGAGTACAGTATATACATATGAGATAAGTATGTAAACCAAGTGGCATAGTTAAAGTGGCTAGTGATACATGTATTACATAAGGATGCAGTCGATGATATAGAGTACAGTATCAACGTATGCATATGAGATGAACAATGTAGGGTAAGTAACATTATATAAGGTAGCATTGTTTAAAGTGGCTAGTGATATATTTACATCATTTCCCATCAATTCCCATGATTAAAGTGGCTGGAGTAGAGTCAGTGTCATTGACAGTGTGTTGGCAGTAGCCACTCAATGTTAGTGGTGGCTGTTTAACAGTCTGATGGCCTTGAGATAGAAGCTGTTTTTCAGTCTCTCGGTCCCAGCTTTGATGCACCTGTACTGACCTCGCCTTCTGGATGGCAGCGGGGTGAACAGGCAGTGGCTCGGGTGGTTGATGTCCTTGATGATCTTTATGGCCTTCCTGTAGCATCGGGTGGTGTAGGTGTCCTGGAGGGCAGGTAGTTTGCCCCCGGTGATGCGTTGTGCAGACCTCACTACCCTCTGGAGAGCCTTACGGTTGAGGGCGGTGCAGTTGCCATACCAGGCGGTGATACAGCCCGCCAGGATGCTCTCGATTGTGCATCTGTAGAAGTTTGTGAGTGCTTTTGGTGACAAGCCGAATTTCTTCAGCCTCCTGAGGTTGAAGAGGCGCTGCTGCGCCTTCCTCACGATGCTGTCTGTGTGAGTGGACCAATTCAGTTTGTCTGTGATGTGTATGCCGAGGAACTTAAAACTTGCTACCCTCTCCACTACTGTTCCATCGATGTGGATGGGGGTGTTCCCTCTGCTGTTTCCTGAAGTCCACAATCATCTCCTTAGTTTTGTTGACGTTGAGTGTGAGGTTATTTTCCTGACACCACACTCCGAGGGCCCTCACCTCCTCCCTGTAGGCCGTCTCGTCGTTGTTGGTAATCAAGCCTACCACTGTTGTGTCGTCCGCAAACTTGATGATTGAGTTGGAGGCGTGCATGGCCGCGCAGTCGTGGGTGAACAGGGAGTACAGGAGAGGGCTCAGAACGCACCCTTGTGGGGCCCCAGTGTTGAGGATCAGCGGGGAGGAGATGTTGTTGCCTACCCTCACCACCTGGGGGCGGCCCGTCAGGAAGTCCAGTACCCAGTTGCACAGGGCGGGGTCGAGACCCAGGGTCTCGAGCTTGATGACGAGCTTGGAGGGTACTATGGTGTTGAATGCCGAGCTGTAGTCGATGAACAGCATTCTCACATAGGTATTCCTCTTGTCCAGATGGGTTAGGGCAGTGTGCAGTGTGGTTGAGATTGCATCGTCTGTGGACCTATTTGGGCGGTAAGCAAATTGGAGTGGGTCAAGGGTGTCAGGTAGGGTGGAGGTGATATGGTCCTTGACTAGTCTCTCAAAGCACTTCATGATGACGGATGTGAGTGCTACGGGGCGGTAGTCGTTTAGCTCAGTTACCTTAGCTTTCTTGGGAACAGGAACAATGGTGGCCCTCTTGAAGCATGTGGGAACAGCAGACTGGTATAGGGATTGATTGAATATGTCCGTAAACACACCGGCCAGCTGGTCTGCGCATGCTCTGAGGGCGCGGCTGGGGATGCCGTCTGGGCCTGCAGCCTTGCGAGGGTTAACACGTTTAAATGTCTTACTCACTTCGGCTGCAGTGAAGGAGAGACCGCATGTTTCCGTTGCAGGCCGTGTCAGTGGCACTGTATTGTCCTCAAAGCGGGCAAAAAGTTATTTAGTCTGCCTGGGAGCAAGACATCCTGGTCCGTGACTGGGCTGGGTTTCTTCCTGTAGTCCGTGATTGACTGTAGACCCTGCCACATACCTCTTGTGTCTGAGCCGTTGAATTGAGATTCTACTTTGTCTCTGTACTGGCGCTTAGCTTGTTTGATAGCCTTGCGGAGGGAATAGCTGCACTGTTTGTATTCAGTCATGTTACCAGACACCTTGCCCTGATTAAAAGCAGTGGTTTGTGCCTTCAGTTTCACACGAATGCTGCCATCAATCCACGGTTTCTGGTTAGGGAATGTTTTAATCGTTGCTATGGGAACGACATCTTCAACGCACGTTCTAATGAACTCACACACCGTATCAGCGTATTCGTCAATGTTGTTGTCTGACGCAATACGAAACATCTCCCAGTCCACGTGATGGAAGCAGTCTTGGAGTGTGGAGTCAGCTTGGTCGGACCAGCGTTGGACAGACCTCAGCGTGGGAGCTTCTTGTTTTAGTTTCTGTCTGTAGGCAGGGATCAACAAAATGGAGTCGTGGTCAGCTTTTCCGAAAGGGGGCGGGGCAGGGCCTTATATGCGTCGCGGAAGTTAGAGTAACAATGATCCAGGGTCTTTCCACCCCTGGTTGCGCAATCGATATGCTGATAAAATTTAGGGAGTCTTGTTTTCAGATTAGCCTTGTTAAAATCCCCAGCTACAATGAATGCAGCCTCCGGATAAATCGTTTCCAGTTTGCAGAGAGTTAAATAAAGTTCGTTCAGAGCCATCGATGTGTCTGCTTGGGGGGATATATACGGCTGTGATTATAATCGAAGAGAATTCTCTTGGTAGATAATGCAGTCTACATTTGATTGTGAGGAATTCTAAATCAGGTGAACAGAAGGATTTGAGTTCCTGTATGTTTCTTTCATCACACCATGTCACATTGGCCATAAGGCATACGCCCCGCCCCTCTTCTTACCAGAAAGATGTTTGTTTCTGTCGGCGCGATGCGTGGAGAAACCCGCTGGCTGCACCGCTTCGGATTGCGTTAATCAGTTAATCAATCAATTAATTATTAATCAGTTAATCAATCAATTAATTATTCATCAGTTCCCAGGGTCTCATGGACAACCTTTAATGACTCTAGGTCACACGCGGTGCGAGGGCTGATCTTTCAAAAGTTTTGCATTGCTTGATCAAAAATCAGAAAAAGAGATTCAAGTAGGCTTTACAAACCAAACAGCTTTTCATAATGAAGTGTGTGTGTGTGTGTGTGTGTGTGTGTGTGTGTGTGTGTATGTGTGTGTGTGTGTGTTACCAGCAGGCGGCACAGCAATCAGTGTGTTCCTCATCTATATTCTCCGTGTTGGTAGAGGCTGTCTCACTGGCTGGCAGACTTGCTAAGAGAGAAAAACGCAGAGAGAGAGAGAGAGAGAGAGAGAGAGAAAGAGGGAGAGAGAAAAAAAGAGAGAGAGAGCAAGAGAGTGAGAGCGAGAGAATATAAGTGGTTGAAAAGAGAGAGAGGGGGAGAGAGAGAGTTAGGGAGCAAGAGAGAGAGAGAGAGAGAGAGGGATAGAGAGTTAGGGAGAGAGAGAGAAGGAAAGAGTTAGGGAGGGAGAGAGAGAGGGAGAGAGTTAGGGAGGGAGAGAGAGAGGGAGAGAGTTAGGGAGGGAGAGAGAGAGGAGAGAGAGAGAGAGTTAGGGAGAGAGAGAGGGAGAGAGAGAGAGTTAGGGAGGGAGAGAGAGAGAGTTAGGGAGGGAGAGAGTTAGGGAGGGAGAGAGAGAGAGAGAGAGAGAGAGAGAGAGAGAGTTAGGGAGAGAGAGTTAGGGAGAGAGTTAGGGAGAGAGTTAGGGAGGGAGGGAGAGAGAGAATGTGAGAATGATTGAAAAGATAGAGAGAAAATATATATATATAGAAACAGAGAGAGAGAAAAAGAGAGAGAGAATGTGGGTGTGGTCGAAGAGACAGAGAGGGAGGTGGAGAAAGAATGTGAGAGTGATTGAAAAGAGAGAGAGAAAGGGAGAGAGAGGGAGGTGGAGAGAGAATGTGAGAGTGATTGAAAAGAGACAGAGAGAAGGAGAGAGGGAGGTGGAGAGAGAATGTGAGAGTGATTGAAAAGAGAGAGAAAGGGAGAGAGAGAGACAGCAACACAGTTAGACCCAACCAAATAATGAGAAAACAAAAATATAATCACTTGACACATTGGAAAGAGTTAACAAAAAAACAGAGCAAACTAAAATGCTATTTGGCCCTAAACAGAGAGTACACTGTGGCAGAATACCTTGCCACTGTGACTGACCCAAAATGAAGGAAATCTTTGACAATGTACAGACTCAGTGAGCATAGCCTTGCTATTGAGAAAGGCTGCTGTAGGCAGACCTGGCTCTCAAGAGATGACAGGCTATGTGCACACTGTCCACAAAATGAGGTGGAAACGGAGCTGCACTTCCTAACCTCCTGCCCAATGTATGACCATATTAGAGAGACATATTTCCCTCAGATTACACAGATCCACAAAGAATTACCATAGTGTGCCATCACAGCAGAAATATGTGTGACCTGTTGCCACAAGAAAAGGGCAGCTAGGCAACCTGTGAAGAACAAACACCATTATAACCTATATTTAATATCTACTTAACTTGCTCTGGCAATGTAAACATATGTTTCCCAAGCCAATAAAGCCCCTTAAATTGAAATATAATTGAGAAAGAGAGAGAGAGAGAGAGAGAGAGAGAGAGAGAGAGAGAGAGAGACAGACAGACAGACAGACAGACAGACAGACAGACAGACAGACAGACAGACAGACAGACAGACAGACAGACAGACAGACAGACAGACAGACAGACAGACAGACAGACAGACAGAGAGAGAGAGCACGAGAGAGAGAGAGAGAGCGCGAGAGAGAAAGAGAGAGCGAGAGAGAAAGAGAGAGAGAAAAAGAGCGAGAAAGAGAGAGAGAGAAAGAGAGAGCGAGAAAGAGAGAGAGAGAAAGAGAGAGAGAAAAGAGAGAGAGAGAGAGAGAAAGAGAGAGAGAAAAAGGAGAGAGAGAAAAGAGAGAGAGAGAGAGAAAGAGAGAGAGAGAGAGAGAGAGAGAGAGAGAGAGAGAGAGAGAGAGAGAGAGAGAGAGAGAGAGAGAGAGAGAGAGAGAGGGAGGGAGACACGGGGGTGAGATTAGCGTGTGTGTTACAGAGAGGAGCAATCTATTTGAAATAGGGTCAAGTGATTTATCTCGAGACAAATTGAGAAAGAGACCCAGATATAGAAAGAGGAGATGGTGATGTGCAGTGTGTGTGTGTGTGTGTGTGTGTGTGTGTGTGTGTGTGTGTGTGTGTGTGTGTGTGTGTGTGTGTGTGTGTGTGTGTGTGTGTGTGTGTGTGTGTGTGTACTGTGTGTGTGTGTGGGTGTCTGTGTGGTGTGTGTGTGTGTGTGTGATCCTAGAATTAGATATGACTGTGAGAATGAGGCTTTTGCCTGTTCACTGAACTGCACAGCCTCCCAACAGCAAGAGTCATTAGCCCTAGATGTTAATTGGCTATACACACACACACACACACACACACACACACACACACACACACACACACACACACACACAGAACCTACCGTGTGTGTCGTTTGAGTGACTGAACCAGCCAAACTTCCCTTTCTTCTTGTCTGACAGATCCCCCAGTGTCGCAACTTAGGAAGAGAGAAACATCATGTTATCACAACCCTAACCCAGTCCATTATGTTATATCAACCCTAACCCAGTCCATTCTGTTATAACAACCCTAACCCAGTCCATTCTGTTATAACAACCCTAACCCAGTCCATTCTTTTATAACAACCCTAACCCAGTCCATTCTGTTATAACAACCCTAACCCAGTCCATTCTGTTATAACAACCCTAACCCAGTCCATTCTGTTATAACAACCCTAACCCAGTCCATTCTGTTATAACAACCCTAACCCAGTCCATTCTGTTATAACAACCCTAACCCAGTCCATTCTGTTATAACAACCCTAACCCAGTCCATTCTGTTATAACAACCCTAACCCAGTCCATTCTGTTATAACAACCCTAACCCAGTCCATTCTGTTATAACAACCCTAACCCAGTCCATTCTGTTATAACAACCCTAACCCAGTCCATTCTGTTATAACAACCCTAACCCAGTCCATTCTGTTATAACAACCCATAACCCCTAACCCAGTCCATTCTGTTATAACAACCCTAACTCAGTCCATTCTGTTATAACAACCCTAACCCAGTCCATAAAACTACCCTAACCCAGTCCATATAACAACCCTAACCCAGTCCATTCTGTTATAACAACCCTAACCCAGTCCATTCTGTTATAACAACCCCAACCCAGTCCATTGTGTTATAACAACCCTAACCCAGTCCATTCTGTTATAACAACCCTAACCCAGTCCATATAACAAACCTAACCCAGTCCATTCTGTTATAACAACCCTAACCCAGTCCATAAAACTACCCTAACCCAGTCCATATAACAACCCTAACCCAGTCCATTCTGTTATAACAACCCTAACCCAGTCCATTCTGTTATAACAACCCTAACCCAGTCCATTCTGTTATAACAACCCTAACCCAGTCCATTCTGTTATAACAACCCTAACCCAGTCCATTCTGTTATAACAACCCTAACCCAGTCCATTCTGTTATAACAACCCTAACCCAGTCCATTCTGTTATAACAACCCTAACCCAGTCCATATAAACAACCCTAACCCAGTCCATATAACAACCCTAACCCAGTCCATTCTGTTATAACAACCCTAACCCAGTCCATTCTGTTATAACAACCCTAACCCAGTCCATTCTGTTATAACAACCCTAACCCAGTCCATTCTGTTATAACAACCCTAACTGCAGTCCATTCTGTTATAACAACCCTAACCCAGTCCATTCTGTTATAACAACCCTAACCCAGTCCATTATGTTATAACAACCCTAACCCAGTCCATATAACAACCCTAACCCAGTCCATATAACAACCCAGAACCCAGTCCATTCTGTTATAACAACCCTAACCCAGTCCATTCTGTTATAACAACCCTAACCCAGTCCATTCTGTTATAACAACCCTAACCCAGTCCATTCTGTTATAACAACCCTAACCCAGTCCATATAACAACCCTTCAGTCCATATAACAACCCTAACCCAGTCCATTATGTTATAACAACCCTAACCCAGTCCATTCTGTTATAACAACCCATAACCCAGTCCATTCTGTTATAACAACCCTAACCCAGTCCATTCTGTTATAACAACCCTAACCCAGTCCATTCTGTTATAACAACCCTAACCCAGTCCATTCTGTTATAACAACCCTAACCCAGTCCATTCTTTTATAACAACCCTAACCCAGTCCATTCTGTTATCACAACCCTAACCCAGTCCATTCTGTTATAACAACCCTAACCCAGTCCATTCTGTTATAACAACCCTAACCCAGTCCATTCTGTTATAACAACCCTAACCCAGTCCATTCTGTTATAACAACCCTAACCCAGTCCATTCTGTTATCACAACCCTAACCCAGTCCATATAACAACCCTAACCCAGTCCATATAACAACCTTAACCCAGTCCATTCTGTTTTAACGGAACAGAGTCAAGACTGCAGTAGTACCTAAAGACAGTGAAGGATTTCATTAGAATTTGTAGGTCCCCAATTGAAAGCTGGAATTCTTAATGGTGAAACTGCCACGTCTGTTCGTGAAATATTACAACGATCAAGAAGTTACTGTAAACAACACCGTCCCCCCCCCGTCCCTCTGACATCATTGAACAGATGATGCACGACGCTTCTATGTTCATTTTCTATGTTTTGTATTTCTTTGTTGTTTTGGCCAGGTGTGGTTCTCAATCAGAGGCAGCTGTCTATCGTTGTCCCTGATTGAGAACCATAATAAGATACAGTGGGGCAAAAAAAGTATTTAGTCAGCCACCAATTGTGCAAGTTCTCCCAATTGGTGTCTGACTAAATACTTTTTTGCCCCACTGTAGTATACATTAAGGCTTCATAAAGCATACATTAAGGCTTCATATAGTATACATTAAGGCTTCATATAGTATACATTAAGGCTTCATATAGTATACATTAAGGCTTCATAAAGCATAAACCATACATTAAGGCTTCATATAGTATACATTAAGGCTTCATATAGTATACATTAAGGCTTCATAAACCATACATTAAGGCTTCATATAGTATACATTAAGGCTTCATATAGTATACATTAAGGCTTCATAAAGCATAAAGCATACATTAAGACTTCATATAGTATACATTAAGGCTTCATATAGTATACATTAAGGCTTCATATAGTATACATTAAGGCTTCATATAGTATACATTAAGGCTTCATATAGTATACATTAAGGCTTCATATAGTATACATTAAGGCTTCATAAACCATACATTAAGGCTTCATAAAGCATACATTAAGGCCTCAAAGCATACATTAAGGCTTCATATAGTATACATTAAGGCTTCATATAGTATACATTAAGGCTTCATATAGTATACATTAAGGCTTCATATAGTATACATTAAGGCTTCATAAAACATACATTAAGGCCTCAAAGCATACATTAAGGCCTCATAAAGTATACATTAAGGCTTCATATAGTATACATTAAGGCTTCATAAAGCATAAAGCATACATTAAGACTTCATATAGTATACATTAAGGCTTCATAAAGCATAAAGCATACATTAAGACTTCATAAAGCATACATTAAGGCTTCATAAACCATACATTAAGGCTTCATAAAGCATTCATTAAGGCTTCATAAAGCATACATTAAGGCTTCATAAAGCATTCCTTGATGCATCTTAAGTACTTCATAAAAAAACATCTAAAATCCTACGTCATAATCTATAAATGGTGCATAGTGTTATGTCACCCTACAGTGGGAATGTCCCCCTTTAGACACACACGGTACTCACGTCTGTTTCCATCCTCGTCAAACTCATCCATGTCCTCAGCCTGTGTGATCCAGTCCATGTATCCAGACAGGTCCTCCTCCATCTGCTGCTTCTCCCTCAGCTTCTGGAAGTCCCCTCGCGCCTGGGCCTTCTCTCTCTCCTTGGAGAACTCTCTGTAGGATCATAACACATAATGTCAGGCACGTACACACACACACACGTACCAATACACACGCAGTAGCACACACAAACTAGAACACACACACTAATACACACGCACTAGTACACACACACTAGTACACACACACTAGAACACACACACACGCACTAGTACATACAAACTAATACACACGCACTAGTACATACAGACTAATACGCACGCACTAGTACATACAAACTAACACACACGCACTAGTACATACAAACTAATACACACACACACACTAGTACACACACGCACTAGTACATACAAACTAATACACATGCACTAGTACATACAAACTAACACACACGCACTAGTACATACAAACTAATACACACACACTACTACACACACACACACACTAGTACACACGCACTAGTACATACAAACTAACACACACGCACTAGTACATACAAACTAATACACACACACACTAGTACATACAAACTAATACACACGCACGCTAGTACACACACACACTAGTACACACATGCACTAGTACACACACACACTAGTACATACAAACTAATACACACGCACTTGTACACACACACACTAGTACACACACACGCACTAGTACACACACACACACACACACACACACACACACACACACACACACACACTAGTACACACACACACACACACACTAGTACACACACTAGTACACACACACACACACACACACACTAGTACACACACACACACTAGTACACACACACACACACTAGTACACACACACACTAGTACACACACACACACACACGCACTAGTACACACACACACACTAGTACACACACACACACACACACACACACACTAGTACACACACACACTAGTACATACAAACTAATACAAACACTAGTACACACGCACTAGTACATACAAATCTAATACACACGTACTAGTACACACACACACACACACACACACACACACACCACACACACACACATACACGCACTAGAGAGCCTTTATTTTCTATGGTAGAGTAGGTCAGGGCGTGACTGGGGGGTTAGTCTAGTTTATATTTTCCATGTGGGGTTCTAGGTTGTTTTTTCCATATTGGGGTGTTTGGTATGATTCCCAATTAGAGGCATCTGGCTATCGTTGTCTCTAATTGGGGATCATACTTAAGTAGCATGTTTTCCACCTGTAGGTTATGGGATATTGTTTATGTTTTGAGTTAGTGGTGTAGGCATGGTTTTGTGGTTTGTTAGTTTATTATTTAGTCTTAGGCTAAAGTTTCACTTCTTTAATTAAATTATGTGGAACTCATCGCCTTGGTCCGACATTCATTATAACGAACGTGACATGGGACATACACAAAATAGTCCAAATTGGTGAAGTGAAAAATATATTTTTGAAAAAAATTGAAACAGAGAAGAAACAGATGGAGAAACAGATGGAGAAACAGATGAGAAACAGATGGAGAAACAGATGGAGAAACAGATGGAGAAACAGAGAAGAAACAAATGGAGAAACAGATGCAGAAACAGATGGAGAAACAGATGGAGAAACAGATGGAGAAACAGATGAGAAACAGAGGAGAAACAGATGGAGAAACAGATGCAGAAACAGATGGAGAAACAGATGGAGAAACAGATGGAGAAACAGAGAAGAAACAGAGGAGAAACAGATGGAGAAACAGAGAAGAAACAGATGGAGAAACAGAGAAGAAACAGAGGAGAAACAGATGTAGAAACAGATGGAGAAACAGATGGAGAAACAGATGGAGAAACAGATGGAGAAACAGATGGAGAAACAGAGAAGAAACAGAGGAGAAACAGATGGAGAAACAGATGGAGAAACAGAGAAGAAACAGAGAAGAAACAAATTGTATTCACCCCCTTTGCTATGAAGCCCCTAAATAAGATCTGGTGCAACCAATTACCTTCAGAATTCACAAAATTAGTTAAATAAAGTCCACCTGTGTGCAATCTAATCACATGATCCGTCACATGATCTCAGTGTATATACACCTGTTCTGAAAGGCACCAGAGTCTGCAACACCACTAAGCAAGGGACACCACCAAGGAAGTGGCACCATGAAGACCAAGAAGCTCTCCAAACAGGTCAGGGACAAAGTTGTGGAGAAGTACAGATCAGGGTTGGGTTATAAAATAATATCTGAAACTTTGAACATCCCAGGGAGCACCATTAAATCCATTATTAAACAATGGAAAGAATATGGCACCACAACAAACCTGCCAAGTGAGAGAAGCCCACCAAAACTCACAGACCAGGCAATGAGGGCATTAATCAGAGGCAACAAAGAGACCAAAGATAACCCTGAAGGAGCTGCAAAGCTCCACAGCGGAGATGGGAGTATCTGTCCATAGGACCACTTTAAGTCGTACAATCCACAGAGCTGGGATTTATGGAAGAGAGGCCAGAAAAAAAGCCATTGCTTTAACTTAAGGATGCCCCCCTTTCTATTCAATTTTCGCCTAAAATGACATGCCCAAATCGAACTGCCTGTAGCTCAGACCCTGAAGCAAGGATATGCATATTATTGGTACCATTTGAAAGGAAACACGTTGAGGTTTATGGAAATGTGAAAGGAATGTAGGAGAATATAACACAATAGATCTGGTAAAAGATAATACAAAGAATAAACCAACCGTTATTTTGTATTTTTCATTGTTCCATCATCGTTGAAATGCAAGAGAAAGGCCATAATGTAATTTTCCAGCCTAGGTGCAATATAAATGTTGGCCACTAGATGACAGCAGTGTATGTTGTAGACTGATCCAATGAACCATTGTAACGCTGTTCAAAATGTTGTATCAAGACTGCCCACATCTGCCTAATTTGTTTATTAATAACTTCTTATGTTCACAATTGTGCACTCTCCTCAAACAATAGCATGGTATTATTTCACTGTAATAGCTACTGTAAATTAGACAGTGCAGTTAGATTAACAAGAATTTAAGCTTTCTGCCAATATTTCTGCCAATATCAGATATGTCTATGTCCTGGAACATGTCCTGGAACATTTTCTAGTTACTGTAACGGTTTTCCTCCTCTTCTGAGGAGGAGTAGGAGAGATCGGACCAATATGCAGCGTGGTACTTGTCCATGTTAATATTTATTGAAACTGAACACGAAACAAAGAGAACGAACGAAAACTAAACAGTTCTGTCTGGTGCAGACACAGAGACAGAAAACAACTACCCACAACTCATAGTGGGAAAACAGGCTGCCTAAGTATGGTTCTCAATCAGAGACAACGATTGACAGCTGCCTCTGATTGGGAACCATACCAGGCCAAACACAGAAATATAATGCCCACCCCAACTCACGCCCTGACCAAACAGAGACATAAAAAAGGAACTAAGGTCAGGATGTGACACTTGACGACGTGACAGTTACTTACAACCTCATGCTAATCGCATTAGCCTATGTTAACTCAACCGTCCCGTGTAAGGGACACCAATCCCAAAGAAGATTTAAAGAAAAATATAAGCAAACATGCTTGGTGTTCGCCAAAAGGCATGTGGGAGAATCCCCAAACATATGAAGAAGGTACTCTGGTCAGATGAGACTAAAATTGAGATATTTGGCCATCAAGGAAAACGTTATGTCTGGGGTAAACCCAACACCTCTCATCACACCAAGAACACCATACCCACAGTGAGGCATGGTAGTGGCAGCATCATGCTGTGGGGATGGTTTTCATCGGCAGGGACTGGGGAACTGGTCAGAATTGAAGGAATGACGGATAAATACAGGGAAATTCTTGAGGGAAACCTGTTTCAGTCATCCAGAGATTTGAGACTGGGACGGAGGTTCACCTTCCAGCAGGACAATGACCCTAAGCATACTGGCTAAAGCAACACTTGAGTGGTTTATTAACTTTTTGGGGATAGGGGGCAGTATTTTCACTTTGGTTGAATTGCGTGCCCATAGTGAACTGCATCCTACTCTGTTCTAGATTGCTAATATATGCATATTATTGGATAGAAAACACTCTGAAGTTTCTAAAACTGTTTGAATTATGTCTGTGAGTATAACAGAACTCATAGGGCAGGCAATCTTCCAAACAGGAAGTGAAATTCTGAATGCGTGACTAATTTTATGTCATCGCCTCTTCCCTTCCAAATAAGATATGGATCTGTTAGCACTTCCTATGCCTTCCACTAGATGTCCTCATTCAGTAGAACGTGGAATGGAGCCTCTGGTGTGAACTTTGACCGAATGGGAGGGGAATGAGTCACTGTCCTGGCAGAAAGCAATTTCCCTGTTGCGCATTTGTCTGTGGGTGTCACCATCGTTCCATTTGGCTGCAGATGAAAATGTATGCTCCGGTTGGAACGTTATTGGATATATATGAAAATAACATCCTGAAGATTGATTCTCTACTTAGTTTGAACAGTTTATTCGACCTGGAATATAACTTTTTTGAAGTTTTCGTCCGAGTTCTCCTGGACCAGCGTCAGCTTTTGGGCACGTGAGCTGAAAGTGCTAGCAAATGCAGCTAATTGGACACTAGTATTGGACATTATGGAACAAAACAACGATATATTGTGGAACTAGGATTCCTTGCACTGCATTCTGATGAAAGATCATCAAAGGCAAGGGAATATTTATGATGTCATTTCGTATTTCTGTTGACTCCAACATAGCAGAGAAATATATTTACGTCTGAGCGCCGTCTCAGATTATTGCATGGTATGCTTTTTTCGTAAAGTTTTTAAAAAATCTGACACAGCGGTTGCATTAAGAACCAGTGTATCTTTAATTATATGTAGAACATGTATCTTTAGTCAATGTTTATGATGAGTATTTCTGTTATCTGGCGTAGCTTTCTATAATTCCTCCGGATATTTTGGAGGCATTTCTGAACATGGCGTCAATGTAAACCGAGATTTGTGGATATAAATATGCATATTATCGTACAAAACATAAATGTATTGTGTAACATGTCATATGAGTGTCATCTGATGAAGATTATCAAAAGGTTAGTGATTCATTTTATCTCAAATTCTGCTTTTGTGACTCTATCTTTGGCTGGGAAAAATGGCTGTGTTTTTTATTTTATTTGGTGGTGGTCTAACATACCACAGCTTGGTATGTTAGACCACCATATGTTGTGTTTTCGCTGTAAAACATTTAAAAATCGGACATGATGGGTAGATTAACAAGATGTTTATCTTTCATTTGCTGTATTGGACTTGTTAATGTGTTAAAGTTAAATATTTCTAAAGAATATTTTTGAATTCCCCGTGCCACCTTTTCAGCTGAATGGGGGCGGGGGGAGTTCCCCTAACTCCTCGCCATAACAGGTTTAGGGGAAACATGACATGTCTTGGAATGGCCTAGTCAAAGCCCAGACCTCAATCCATTTGAGAAGCTGTGGTATGACTCACACCCTGACTACACCGCTCGCGTTGCAAAATAAATTTAGAAATCTATATGATTCAATTATTGAACCCACACTGCTCGCGAACGAGTGTCTGCGATGCCAGGCGCTAAAATAGAAGTCAGTTCTATTTCTGACGCGGATTGCGCTGCAAGTCCTGCCTCTCCCATCTCCCCATTGGTTTATAGAAGTAGATACCCACATGCCGTCTCCTCATTGGTTATACCCACGTGGGTGATTGAAAGACTAACTGTGTTGTCTGCGTTGTGGTAATACTATGAAAGTTTAGATGCCAATCACCATATAGCCTGGAAGGAGGAGAGATGACTAGAAACGATTCGGTTGACCATTTTATGTGCGGATTAATTGTCGGAGTAGAGGATCTTGTGCATTTCAGGTAAAATAACAACTCAATGTTTATATCCCAGGACAATTAACTAGCAAAAACAAGCTAGCTAAATAGGAAAAATTAGCTAGCAAGTGCAAGCTAGCTAGCTAAATTGCCATAAATGTTTAATGCTTTTCGACCTGTCCCCAAATTAATGTGATTGGTTCAGAGTTTGTTTTGATACTTCAACGTGCGTGTCGTGATAGTGTTTGGTGTGGGGGGACAAAATAAATTTACGCACGCAGCCAGTTTGGGTTCCGTGTTAAAGATTGCTGTACACCAGCGGAACCCATCCAACTTGAAGGAGCTGGAGCAGTTTTTGCAAAAATCCCAGTGGTTAGATGTGCCAAGCTTATAGAGATACGTACCCCAAGAGACTTGCAGTTGCAATAGCTGCAAAATGTGCCTCTACAAAGTATTGACTTGAGGGGGTGAATAGTTATGCACGTTCAAGTTCTCCGTTTTTAAAAAATCTTATTTCTTGTTTGTTTCCCAATAAAAAATATTTAGCATCTTCAAAGTGGTAGGCATGTTGTGTAAATCAAATGATACAAACCCCCCAAAAAACTATTTTAATTCCAGGTTGTAAGGCAACAAAATAATACACACACTAATACACACACACTAATACATACACTAATACACACACACTAATACACACACACTAATACACATACACTAATACACACACACTAATACACACACACACTAATACACACACACTAATACACACACACTAATACACACACTAATACACACACTAATACACACACACTAATACACACACTAATACACACACACTAGTACACACACTAATACACACACACTAGTACACACACTAATACACACACACTAGTACACACACTAATACACACACTAGTACACACACACTAGTACACACACTAATACACACACTAATACACACACACACACACTAGTATACACACACACTAGTACACACACACACACACACTAGTACACACACACAAATACACACACACACACAATACACACACACACACACACACAGTACACACACACAATAGTACACACACACACACACTAGTACACACACACACACACACACACACACTAGTACACACACACACACACTAGTACACACACACACACAGTACACACACACACACACACACACAAATACACACGTACACACACACACACACACACACACACACACACACACACACACAATACACACACACACACACACACAAGTACACACACACACACACACACACACACACACACACACATACACACACACACACACACACACACCGCACTAATACACACACTAGTACACAAACACAATACACACACACTAATACACACACTAATACACACACACACTAATACACACACACTAATACACACACACACACACACACACACACACAATACACACAATACACACTCACTAATACACACACAAATACACAGCACTAATACACACACAAACACACACACACAAATACACACGCACTAATACACACATGAACACACTCACTAATACACACACTAATACACACACACACACACTAGTACATGCGCACTAATACACACACGCACTAATACACACACGAACACACACACTAATACACAGCACTAATACACACACAAATACACAGCACTAATACACACACGAACACACACACACTAATACACACACGAACACACTCACTAATACACACACACTAATACACACAATCTAGTAAACACCCCCTTGGCCTCTATCTCCTTAAAGAATTCTCACACAGAGAACACACATAGAAGGCACACACACACACACACACACCCACACACAGAGTCGTGATACTCACCCACTCAACACACCCAAAACCAGGTTGAGGACGAAGAAGGAGCCAAAAACCACCAGACTGACAAAGTAAACCCAGGGCATCTCAAACCCGATGGCATCATTCATCTAGTGGAAGAAGAAGAATTTGGAGAAACAGAAAATAAACAGAATGAGAAATAGAGAAGAAACAGATGGAGAAACAGATGGAGAAACAGATGGAGAAACAGAAGACATAGATGGAGAAACAGAAGAAATAGATGGAGAAACAGATGGAGGAACAGATGGAGAAACAGAGAAGAAACAGATGAAGAAACAGATGGAGAAACAGAAGAAATAGATGGAGAAACAGATGGAGGAACAGATGGAGAAACAGATGGAGAAACAGATGGAGAAACAGAGAAGAAACAGATGGAGAAACAGATGGAGAAACAGATGGAGAAACAGAAGAAACAGAAGAAACAGAAGAAACAGAAAAACAGATGGAGAAACAGATGGAGAAACAGAAATAGAGAAGAAACAGAGAAGAAACAGAAGAAATAGATGGAGAAACAGATGGAGAAACAGATGGAGAAACAGAAGAAACAGATGGAGAAACAGATGGAGGAACAGATGGAGAAACAGATGAGAAACAGAATGAGAAATAGAGAAGAAACAGAGAAGAAACAGAAGAAATAGATGGAGAAACAGAAGAAATAGATGGAGAAACAGATGGAGAAACAGATGGAGAAACAGATGGAGAAACAGATGAGAAACAGATGGAGAAACAGATGGAGATGGAACAGATGGAGAAACAGAAACAGATGGAGAAACAGATGGAGAAACAGAGGAGAAACAGATGGAGAAACAGATGGAGAAACAGATGGAGAAACAGATGGAGAAACAGATGGAGAAACAGATGGAGAAACAGAAGAAATAGATGGAGAAACAGATGAAGAAACAGATGGAGAAACAGATGGAGAAACAGAAGAAATAGATGGAGAAACAGATGGAGAAACAGATTGAGAAACAGAGAATTAAGAAAGACATATCCTCAAAGTAATACAGTGATGTAGCATCATAGTAGAGTAGACTACAGTACAGTACAATAGAATACAGTACAGTAGATTACAGTAGAGTACGGTAAAGTAGTGTAGAATAATGTAGAGTACAGTAGATTACAGTAGAGTACGGTAAAGTAGTGTAGAATAATGTAGAGTACAGTAGATTACAGTAGAGTACGGTAAAGTAGTGTAGAATAATGTAGAGTAGAATACAGTAGAGTACAGTAGAATACAGTAGAGTACAGTAGAACACAGTAGAGTACAGTAGAATACAGTAGAACACAGTAGAGTACAGTAAAGTAGAGTACAGCAATTACTTTTACATTTGTACCAAATATGTTGTCTTACGAAATGCTGATTGTTGGCCTGCCAAGGTTAAATGTACAGTTGAAGTCGAAAGTTTACATGTACCTTAGCCAAATACATTTAAACTCAATTCCTGATATTTAATCCCAGTAAAAATGCCATGTTTTAGGTCAGTTAAAGTGACCACTTTATTTTAAGAATGTGAAATGTCAGAATAATAGTAGAGAGAATGATTTATTTAGCTTTTATTTCTTTAATCACATTCCCAGTGGTTCAGAACAGTTCTATTTTTGTTTCATCAGACCAGAGGACATTTCTCCAAAAAGTACGATCTCTGTCCCCATGTGCAGTTGCAAACCGTAGTCTGGATTTTTTATGGCGGTTTTGGAGCAGTGGCTTCCTCCTTGCTGAGCTGCCTTTCAGGTTATGTCGATACAGGACTCGTTTTACTGTGGATATAGATACTTTTGTACCTGTTTCCTCCTGCAGCTTCACAAGGTCCTTTGCTGTTGTTCTGGGATTGATTTGCACTTTTCACACCAAAGTGCGTTCATCTCTAGGAGACAGAACGCGTCTTCTTCCTGATCGGTATGACGGCTGCGTGGTCCCATGGTGTTTATACTTTTTTTTACTATTGTTTGTCCAGATGAACGTGGTACCTTCAGGTGTTTGGAAATTGCTCCCAAGGATGAACCAGATATGAGGAGGTCTACAATGTCTTTTTGAGGTTTTTGCAGATTTTTTTTTACCATGATGTCAAGCAAAGAGGCACTGAGTTTGAAAATAGGCCTTGAAATATATCCACAGGCAAACCTACAATTTACTCAAATGATGTCAATTAGCCTATCAGAAGCTTCTAAAACAATGACATAATTTTCAGGTTATTTTCCAAGCTGTACATTTGACTTATTACCCAGTAGAGTACAGTAGAGTTGTTACCCAGTAGAGTACAGTAGAGTTGTTACCCAGTAGAGTACAGTAGAGTTGTTACCCAGTAGAGTACAGTAGAGTTGTTACCCAGTAGAGTACAGTGTAATTCTTACCCAGTAGAGTACAGTAGAGTTGTTACCCAGTAGAGTACAGTATAATTCTTACCTAGTAGAGTACAGTAGAGTTGTTACCCAGTAGAGTACAGTAGAGTTGTTACCCAGTAGAGTACAGTGTAATTCTTACCCAGTAGAGTACAGTAGAGTCGTTACCCAGTAGAGTACAGTAGAGTTGTTACCCAGTAGAGTACAGTAGAGTTGTTACCCAGTAGAGTACAGTAGAGTTGTTACCCAGTAGAGTACAGTAGAGTTGTTACCCAGTAGAGAACAGTATAAATCTTATCCAGTAGAGTACAGTAGAGTTGTTACCCAGTAGAGAACAGTATAAATCTTATCCAGTAGAGTACAGTAGAGTCGTTACCCAGTAGAGTACAGTAGAGTCGTTACCCAGTAGAGTACAGTAGAGTCGTTACCCAGTAGAGTACAGTAGAGTTGTTACCCAGTAGAGTACAGTAGAGTTGTTACCCAGTAGAGTACAGTAGAGTTGTTACCCAGTAGAGTACAGTAGAGTTGTTACCCAGTAGAGTACAGTAGAGTTGTTACCCAGTAGAGAACAGTATAAATCTTATCCAGTAGAGTACAGTAGAGTTGTTACCCAGTAGAGAACAGTATAAATTTTATCCAGTAGAGTACAGTAGAGTTGTTACCCAGTAGAGAACAGTATAAATCTTATCCAGTAGAGTACAGTAGAGTCGTTACCCAGTAGAGTACAGTAGAGTCGTTACCCAGTAGAGAACAGTATAAATCTTATCCAGTAGAGTACAGTAGAGTTGTTACCCAGTAGAGAACAGTATAAATCTTATCCAGTAGAGTACAGTAGAGTTGTTACCCAGTAGAGAACAGTATAAATCTTATCCAGTAGAGTACAGTAGAGTCGTTACCCAGTAGAGAACAGTATAAATCTTATCCAGTAGAGTACAGTAGAGTTGTTACCCAGTAGAGAACAGTATAAATCTTATCCAGTAGAGTACAGTAGAGTTGTTACCCAGTAGAGTACAGTAGAGTTGTTACCCAGTAGAGTACAGTAGAGTTGTTACCCAGTAGAATACAGTAGAGTTGTTACCCAGTAGAGTACAGTAGAGTTGTTACCCAGTAGAGAACAGTATAAATCTTATCCAGTAGAGTACAGTAGAGTTGTTACCCAGTAGAGAACAGTATAAATCTTATCCAGTAGAGTACAGTAGAGTCGTTACCCAGTAGAGAACAGTATAAATCTTATCCAGTAGAGTACAGTAGAGTCGTTACCCAGTAGAGAACAGTAT
The DNA here is from genome assembly GCF_018296145.1 of Oncorhynchus tshawytscha. Taxonomy (NCBI): domain Eukaryota; kingdom Metazoa; phylum Chordata; class Actinopteri; order Salmoniformes; family Salmonidae; genus Oncorhynchus; species Oncorhynchus tshawytscha. The sequence continues at coordinate 23,089,609 of NC_056454.1, read as the reverse complement.
AAATCTTATCCAGTAGAGTACAGTAGAGTTGTTACCCAGTAGAGAACAGTATAAATCTTATCCAGTAGAGTACAGTAGAGTTGTTACCCAGTAGAGTACAGTAGAGTTGTTACCCAGTAGAGTACAGTAGAGTTGTTACCCAGTAGAGTACAGTAGAGTCGTTACCCAGTAGAGTACAGTAGAGTCGTTACCCAGTAGAGTACAGTAGAGTTGTTACCCAGTAGAGTACAGTAGAGTTGTTACCCAGTAGAGTACAGTAGAGTTGTTACCCAGTAGAGAACAGTATAAATCTTATCCAGTAGAGTACAGTAGAGTTGTTACCCAGTAGAGAACAGTATAAATCTTATCCAGTAGAGTACAGTAGAGTCGTTACCCAGTAGAGAACACTATAAATCTTATCCAGTAGAGTACAGTAGAGTTGTTACCCAGTAGAGAACACTATAAATCTTATCCAGTAGAGTACAGTAGAGTCGTTACCCAGTAGAGAACAGTATAATTCTTACCCAGTAGAGAACGTCGGTCCACCCCTCCATAGTGATACACTGGAACACCGTCAGCATAGCGAAGAAGAAATTGTCAAAGTTGGTGATTCCTCCGTTGGGTCCAGCCCACTTTCCTCGACACTCAGACCCGTTCACTACACACTGACGGCCGTGACCCGCAAACGCACAGACTATAAATGTATCAGTAGAGTACAGAGAACAGTATAATTCTTACAC